>NC_043701.1:61950236-61976066 GCF_006229205.1 Suricata suricatta | reverse complement strand
TTCTTGATTGTTTCCTTTGCAGTGTAGAAGCTTTTTATCTTGATGAGGTCCCAATAGTTCATTTTTGCTTTCATTTCCCTTGCCTTTGGGGATGTGTCAAGTAGGAAATTGCTGCGGTTGAGGTCAAGGAGGTTGTTTCCTACTTTCTCCTCAGGGGTTTTGATGGTTTCTTGTCTCACATTCAGGTCCTTCAGCCATTTTGAGTTTATTTTTGTGTATGGTATAAGAAAGTGGTCTAGTTTCATTCTTCTACATGTTGCTGTCCAGTTCTCCCAGCACCACCTGCTAAAGAGGCAGTCTTTTTTCCATCACATACTCTTTCCTGCTTTGTCAAAGATCAATTGGCCATATATTTGTGGGCCCAGTTTTGGGTTCTCTATTCTATTCCATTGGTCTATGTGTCTGTTTTTGTGCCAATACCATACTGTCTTGATGATGACAGCTTTGGAGTAGAGGCTGGGATTGTGATGCCTCTTATTTTGGTTTTCTTCTTCAATATTACTTTGGCGATTCGGAGTCTTTTGTGGTTCCATATGAATTTGAGGATAGCTTGTTCTAGCTTTGAGAAGAATGCTGGTGCAATTTTGTTTGGGATTGCACTGAATGTGTAGATTGCTTTGGGTAGTAATGACATTTGCACATTGTTTATTCTTCTGAACTATGAGCATGGAATGTTTTTCCATTTCTTGGTGTCTTCAGTCTTTTTCATAAGTTTTCTGTAGTTTTCATCATATAGGTTATTTTACATCCTTGGTTAGGTTTACTCCTAGGTATTTTATGGTTTTTTGTGCTATTGTGAATGGGATCAGTTTCTTGGTTTCTCTTTCTGCTGCTTCATTATTGGTATAGGAATGCAACTGATTTCTGTACATTGATTTTGTACCCTGCAACTTTACTGAATTCATTGATCAGTTCTAGAAGGCTTCTGGTGGAGTCGATCAGGTTTTCCATGTAGAGTATCATGTCCTCTGTGAAAAGTGAGAGTTTGACTTCTTTGCCAATTCTGATGCCTTTTATTTCTTCTTGTTTTCTGATTGCTGATGCTAGGACTTCCAGCACTATGTTAAACAACAGTGGTGAGAGTGGACACCCCTGTCGTGTTCCTGATCTCAGGGGGAAAGCTCTCAGTTTATCCCCATTGAGGATGATATTAGCTGTGGGCTTTTCATAAACTGCTTTTATAATGGAAGGTAAGATCCTTCGATTCCGACTTTCTCAAGGGTTTTTGTTAAGAAAGGGTGCTGCTGTCTTTTGTCAAATGCTTTTTCTGCACCTATCGACAGGATCATATGGTTTTTATCTTTTGTTAATGTGATGTATCACATTGATGGATTTGTGAATATTGAACCAGCCCTGTAACCCAGGAACAAATCCCACTTGATTATGGTGGATAAGTCTTTTTATAAGCTTTTGAATTTGACTTGCCAGAATCTTGAGTATTTTTGCATCTGTATTTATTAAGGATATTGGTCTGTAGTTCTCTTTTTTGGCTGGGTCTCTCTCTGGTTTGGGTATCAAGGAGATGCTGGCTTCGTAGAATGAGTTTGGAAGTTTTCCTTCTATTTCTATTTTTTGGAATAGTTTGAGAAGAATGGGTGTTAGCTCTGCTTTAAATGTCTCATAGAATTCCTCTGGGAAGCCATCTGGCCCTGGACTCTTATTCATTGGGAAATTTTTGATAACTGATTCAATTTCTTCACTGATTATCAGTCTATTCATGCTTTCTATCTCCTCCTGTTTGAATTTTGGTAGTGCATGTGCATTTAGGAATTTGTCCATTTCTTCTAGGTTGTCCAGTTTGTTGGCATATAGTTTTTCATAGTAATCTCTGATGATTGCTTGTATTTCTAAGGGTTGGTTGTAATAGATCCATTTTCATTCATGATTTTGTCTATGTGTGTGCTCTTTCTGTTCTTTCTAAGTAGCGTGGCTAGAGGTTTATCAATTTTATTTATTTTTTCAAAGAACCAACTCTTGGTTTCATTGATCTGCTCAACTGTTTCTTTGGGTTCTATATGGATTATTTCTGCCCTGATGTTTATTGTTTCTTTTCTTCTGCTGGGTTTGGGGAGCTCTTGCTGTTCCCCTCTAGTTTCAGTAGGTGCTCTGTTAGATTTTGAGTTTGCGTTTTTTCTAGTTGGTTGAAATAGACCTGGATTGCAATATACTTTCCTCTTAGGACTACCTTGCTGCATCCCAGAGATTTTGGATGGTCGTATATTCTTTTTCATTTGTTTCCATATATTTTTAAATTTCTTCTCTAATTGCCTGATGAGCCCAATCATTCTTTAGTAGGATGGTTTTTAACCTCCGCATTTTTGGAGGTTTTCCAGACTTTTTCCTGTGGTTAATATCAAGTTTCATAGCATTGTGATCTGAAAGTGTGCATGGTATGTTCTCCTTTCTTTTATATTTATGGAGGGCTGCTTTATGCCCCAGTATGTGATCTGTCTTGGAAAATGTGCCATGTGCACTTGAAAAGAAGGTGAATTTCCTAACTTCACGATGCAGAGTTCTAAATATATCTATCAATTCCATCTGTTCCCATATGTCGTTCAGGTCCATTGTTTCTTTAGTGATTTTCTGTCTGGTTGATCTATCCATTGCTGTCAGTAGAGTATTAAAGTCTGCCGCAATTAGCACATTCTTATCAATAAGATTGTTTCTGTCTGTGATTAGTTGTTTTATGTATTTGTGTGCTTCCGAATTTGGCACATAGATGTTTATAATTGTTGGCTCTTCCTGATGGAGAGACCCTGTAATTATTATATAATGTCCTTCTTCATCTCGTTACTGCCTTTACTTTAACGTCTAGTTTGTCTGATATAAGTATGGCTACTCTGGCTTTCTTGTGGCTTCCAGTCACATGATAGATATTTCTCCATCCCTTTACTTTCAATCTGAAGGTATCTTCAGGTCTAAAATGAGTCTCTTATAGACAGCAAATAGATGGATTTTGGGTTTTTATCCATTCTGCTACCCTGTGTCATTTGGTTGGAGCATTTAGGCCATTTACACTCAGTGTTATTATTGAAAAATGTGTGTTTAGATTCATTGTGTTCTCTGTAGAATTCATGGTTATAGTGGTGTGTCTGGCACCTTGTATTCTTTGCAACTTTTCCCTCATAGAGTCTCTCTTAGGATTTCTTGTAGGGCTGGTTTGGTGGTCATGAATTTTCTCAATTTTTGTTTATTTGGGAACACCTTTATCTCTCCTTCTATTTTGAATGGCAGGCTTCCTGGATAATGGATTCTTGGCTGCATGTTTTTTCTGTTCATCACATTGAAGATTTCCTGCCATTCTTTCCTGGCCTGCCAAGTTTCATTAGATAGGTCTGTAACCACTCTGATAGGTTTGCCTTTGTATGTTAGGGCCCTTTTCTCCCTAGCTGCTTTCAGAATTATCTCTTTATCTTTGCATTTTGCCAGTTTCACTATGATTTGTCATGCCAAAGGTCGATTCAAATTACGTCTTAAGGGGGTTCTTTGTGCCTCTTGAATTTGAATGTCTATTTCTTTCCCCAGATTTGGGAAATTCTCAGTTATAATTTGGTCTAGTATCCATTCAGACCTCTCTCTTTCTTCCTCTTCAGGAATTCCTATAATACAGATGTTCCATTTGATTATATCAGTTAGGTCTCGAATTCTCCTTTCTTGCTCCTGGATCAATTTCTCTCTCTCTGTTTTTTTTTTTTTTTTTTTTTTTGGCTTCCTCTTTTGTTATAACTATATCTTCTATTTCACCTGTTCTTCTCTCTGCCTCTTCAGTCCTTGAGGTGGCTACCTCCATTTTATTATTCACCTCACTTATAGCCTTTTTTAACTTGTCACACCTATTTTTAAAGTCCCTAGTCATTGTCTCAGTTGCTTCCCTGATGCTTTTTAACCCAGTGATTAATTTTATGACAAGTTTTTAAAATTCTTATTCAGTTATGTTGTTTAGATCTGCTTTGAGCTATTCTGTGGCTGTGACTTCTTCCTGGAGATTCTTCAGGGGAGAGTTCTTTCATTTTGTCATTTTGGCTAGTTTTCTGTCTCTTGTCAGTTTTAAAAAGCTCGTTGTGCACTGTGCACCTGTTAGTATTGCTTTGTTAAAGGAGACTTATTGACTGTCTAGGGCCTGTCATTTAAGGTAATATCCTTTTAATGGTGCCTCTCAGTTTCTCTTGTTGTGCCTTTAATTATTTTTTTCCCTACTCTGCAATTTTTGGGAATAGCCATCATGCACACTTTGGTTTGTTTCTTGGGGTAGCCCTGAAAAGGAAAACAGACAGACAAATACCCAGGGAACAGAAGCACGCAAACACACAGATAAATCAAGCAAACAAACAAATTAAAAGGGTGAAAGGAAGAAAAGACAAGGGAGAGGAAGAGAAGAAAAGAAGAGAAGAAAAAAATAAAGGGGAACAGAGATAACAAAGGACAATGGACAGTCTAAAAGTGTATAACCAGTTGAGGGGAGAGATAAGCATTAGATAAGGGAGAAGATATCTGTATGGCAAGAGAAAAACAGAAAAAAAAAGAGGGAGAAAGGAAAAAGGAAAATGAGTAAAAATTAAAAAAATTTTTTCAAAGTGGAAACAGTAATAATAATAAGTCCAAAAAAAAAAATAAAAGGCTGCAGCTCCCCTCGTGAATAGGTGTGGTTTAGTGTATGTAGGTCTCCGGGGCTGCTCTCAGAGGCCTTGCCTTGGTCGTTGTGGAGGATGAATGGCGGTGCCTCACTCTCCACTGGAACTAAGCACTGCAGGCCACTCTAATAAGTCAGATCTCCTTGTGCTGCAGCGGAGCCAAGCTGTAATTTCCAGGCCCGCCTCATTTCAAAATTCTAGTCAATGCACTTTTATGCTACCACAGATGAGATGTACTCACTTTGGCAGCTGGCTTCTTATCAGGGATCTCATAGGGGGAGGGAGCAGTTTCTCTTGGTGCTGGCAGGGATTTGCACTGCGGCTCCTGGAGGTGAAATGTGTACCCCCACAGACGCCACCACCAACTCCCAGCCCCCAGCCGGGATCATGTAGAGTGAGGGAGCATTTTCTCTTGGCGCAGGCAGGGATTTGTGCTGCCGCTCCCGGAGAGGAGGTGCGGTGCAGGAGGTGAAGTGTGCGCCCCCACAGACGCTGCTGCCAACTCCCAGCCGGGATCTCATAGAGGGAGGGAGCAGTTTCTGTAGGCACCAGCGGATTCACGCTGCCACTGCCTGAGCACGGGGTTCTGCCGGAAATGAGGTGTGCGCAGCCGCAGCCAAAGCCCGTGCCCCCACCACCGCTGCTGCCAACTCCCTGCTGGGATCTCGTAGGGGTAGGGGCTATATTTTCCCTGTTGGCACCCAGGTTTTGGGATTCACGAGGCCAATTCTGGAGGTGAGATGCGCTGTGGAAATGAGGTGTGTGCTCCCGCTCCCGTAGCCGAGGCCGAAGTGTGTGCTCCTGGGGCCGCCGCCTTGGCTGCCAACTCCCTGCCTGGATTGCGCAGGGGTGGAGGCTGTTTTTCCCTTGTGCCACCCAGGTTTGGGATTTGGGCTACCTAGCAGTTATATATGTAGTGAGAGTTTTTCTCTCCATGTGGGGTTAAACATTCTTTATCTCTTCTCTAGAGACAGTACTATGAGCGTGTTCAGTTTCTCTTTCTCTTCCCTTTGTCTCTCAGGGTCTCCGTGCACTTTCCCTGTGTTGGGCGGGGGTTCCCACCTCCCCTACCCTTCTTGGGCTGGCCCATTTTCCAATCTCCCCAGTTCGCACTCACTCACTCAGGCATCTTTGAGGTTGTCTTCTATCTGGGGTCTGTATTTTCTCCTTCCACTCTTGCAGATGAGAGTAATGTCCTTCTCAGTTCGATAGATGGGGCAGACGAAGTTTACAGAGCTCCTTTCCTCTCCGCCATCTTGCCTCCTCCCCCGTGACTTATTTTATAACTGGAAATTTCTATCTTTTAATTCTCTTCACGTATTTTGCCCATTAACCTTCACTGCTCCCCTTGGGCAACCACCAATTTTATATTTTTTTATGAGTCTATTTATAGTTCATTAGTTCATTTATTTTGTTGCTTAGATTTCACAAATTAGTAAAATCATATGGTATTTGTCTTTCCTGTTTGACTTATTTCACTTAGTATTATACTTTCTATGTCCATCCATGTTGTAAATGGCTAGATTTCACTCTTTTCAATGTTGAGTAATATTCCATTGAGTATATATACCACATTTTTTTTTATCCATTCGTCTATCAGTGGACACTTGGGTTGCCTCCATATCTTAGCTTTTGTATAAATGCTGTAATAAAAATAGGGAGCATATACCTGTTTGAATTAGTGTTTTCATTTTCTATGGGTAGCACGGACATTTTCAAAATATTCTTTCTATTCATGAGCATGGTATATCTTTCCATTTGTTTTTGTCATCTTCAATTTCTTTAATCAGTGTCTCACAATTTTCATAGTACTGTTGTGTCACCTCTTTGGTTAAATTTATTCTTAGGTATATTATTTTTGATGCATTGTAAGTGGGATTTTTTTCTAAATATCTCTTTCTGCTACTTTGCTGTAAGTGTATAAAAACACAAATTTCTGTACATTAATTTCATTCCTAGCAACTTTATGAAATTCATTTATTCTAATAGTTTTTTGGTGGGGTCTTTAGGGTTTTTTATGTAAAATATCATGTCATCTGCAAATGATAGTTTACTTTTTTCTTATCAGTTAGGATGCCTTTTGTTTCTTTTTCTTATCTGATTGCTATGGCTATGGCTTCCAGTACTATGTTCAATAAAGTGGAGAGAGTGGACATTCTTGTTTTGTTCCTGATCTTAAGAAAAACTTTCAGCCTTTCACCATTGAATATAATATTAGCTGTGGACTTGTCATAGATGTATTTTATTATGTTAAGGTATTTTTTCAACTCTGTTTTTACCATGGATATAGAATTTTGTCAAGTGCCTTTTCTGCATCTATTGAGATGACCATGATTTTTATTTTTCATTTCATTAATGTAGTGTAGCATGTTGATTGATTTGTGGATAATTCAGATTGATCTATCTTTGCATTCCTGGAATAAATCCCACATGATGGTGGTGAATGATCATTTTTTTTAGTTTATTTTTTGAGAAAGAGAGTAGGGAAAGGACAGAGCTAAAGGGTGGGGGGTGAGAGAGAGAGAGAGAAAGAAAGAGAGTGAGAGAGAGAGAGAGAGAGAGAGAGAGAGAGAATGAGAGAGAGAGAGAGAGAATTCAAAGCAGGCTCCACACTGACAGCATGGAGCCCTATGTGGGGTTCCATCCCACAAGCCATGAGATCTGACCTGAGTCGAAAACAAGAGCCAGATGCTCCACTGACTGAGCCATCCAGGTGTTCCAAATCATTCTTTTAGTGTATTGTTGAATTTGGTTTTCTAATATTTCATTGAAGATTTTTGTATCTATGCTCATCACGGATATTGGCTTTTAATTAAAAAAATTTTGGTAGTGTCTATGCACTGTGTGCATAGATATTTATAATTGTCATATCCTTTGTTAGATCGATCCCTTAGTCATTATGTGTGCCCTTCGTTGTCTCTTGCTATAGTCTTTGTTTTAAAGGCTATTTTGTCTGATATAAATATTACTACCCTGGCCTGTGTGCATGTGTGTGCATGTGCACACTTCTATTTCTATGGTATATGTTTTTCTGTACCTTCATTTTCAATCTGTATATACCTTTAGGTCTGAAGTAAGTCTCTTGTAGGCAGTATACAGATGGGTCTTGTTTTGTTTGTTTGTTTTTTAATCTATTCAGTCACCTACATTTTTTGGAGCATTTAGGCCATTTAAAGTAATTATTCATAGGTATTATGGCCATTTTCTTAGTTGTTTTCTAGTTGTTTTTGTAGTACCTTTCTGTTTATTTCTTCCTATCTTGTTTTCTTCTTTCATGGTTTTATAGCTTTCTTTAGTGTTAGGCTTGGAATCCTTTCTCTTTATATTTTGTGTATTTGTTATAGGTTTCCAGTTTGTGGTTACCATGAGGTTCATAGTTAACATCTTAAATATATAGCATTTTCAAGTTAATGGTTAGTTAAATTCAAACAAATTCTAGAATCAGTACAGTTCTTACTCCTCTCCCTGTATGTTTTATGTATATGATGTCACATTTTCTTTTGTGAATCCCTTAACTCTTTTTTTTACCTATACATTGGCCTTTGAACAGCATGGGTCTGAAATGTATGATTCCACTCATATATTTTCTCTTCCTTATGCTCTTTTTTAAAAAACTTTTTAAAATGTTTTTTTATTTTTGAAAGAGAGAGAGAGACAGCAGGAGCAGGGGAGGGTCAGAGAGAGATGGAGACACAGAATCTGAAGACAGGCTCCAGGCTCTGAGCTAGCTATCAGCACAGAACCTGACACGAGGCTAGACCCACAAACCATGAGATCATGACCTGAGCTGAAGCTGGATGTTCTACTGGCTGAGCCACTCAGGAGCCCCTCTATTCCTTATGCTCTTAATAACACTTTCTTTTCTATAGCTTACTTTATTGTTAGAATACAATATGTATATGTATGACATACAAAATGTATTTTATTCAACTGTTTATGCTATTGGTAAGGTTTCTGATTGACAGTAGGCTATTAGTAATTACATTTGGAGGAGTAAAAAGTTATATGTACAGGAAGTCAGTGCTCCTAATCTCTGCATTATTTAAGGGTCAACTGTAACTGATTTTACTATTTTGGTCTTTTAACCTATATACTACTTTTGTAAATGATTGCTCTATTACTGTTACTCTATATTTGCCTTTACCAATGTAGTTTTATTTCATTTCATAATTTTCCTCTAGCTACGGCCTTTTATTTTCCACTTAAAGAAGTCCCTTTGATATTTGTTATAAGACTAGTGTAGTGTTAAAGAACTCCTTTAACTTTTGTTTGGGAAACTCCTTATCTCTCCTTCAGTTTTTAATGATAACCTTGCCAGGTAGAGTATTCTTGGCTTGGGGGCTTTTCCTTTTAGCACTTTCAATATGTCATGCCACTCCTTCTCTCTTACAAAGTTTCTGCTGAAAAATCAGCTGATAGTCTTAGGGGTTTTCCTTGTACGTAACTAGTTGCTTTTCTTTTGATGCTTTTTAAAGATTCTCTCTTTAATTTTTGCCATTTTAATCATTATGTGTCTTATTGTAGACCTCTATGAGATCATCTTGTTTGGGGTTCTCTGTACTTCCTGGATCTGGATTTCTGTTTCCTTCCCCAGGTTAGGGAAGTTTTCAGCTATTATTTCTACAAATACATTTTTTTTACTCCTTTCTCTTCTCCTTTGGAGACCCCTATGATGCAAACGTTAGACTTTTGATGTCCTAGAGTTTTCCTTCACATATCTCATTAAAAAAAATTTTTTTTTACTGCTGTTCAGCTTAAGTGCTTTCCATTACCCTGTTGTCCAGATTACTGATTTGTTCTTCTGTATCCTCCAATCTGCTGTTGATTACCTTTGGTGTATTTTTCATTTCAGTTATTTTTCAGCTCTGATTAATTTTTTGTCTTTGTATTTTCTATCTCTTTGTTGAAGTTCTCACTGAGTTCTTCCACTCTTCCCTCAAGTCTGGTGAATATCTTTAAGACTTTGAACTCTTTCTCAGGTTGATTGCTTATCTCTGTTCTGTTCTTTTTCTGAAATTTTGTCTAATTTTTTCATTTGGGGCATAATCCTCTGTCTCCTCATTTTGTTTTACTTTCTCTGTTTGTTTTACTGAATTAATAAGCAAAACATCGACCTTTCCCAGTCTTGAAGAAGTGGCCATGTGTCAGAACATCCCTTATAAGACCACATGTGTCTGTTAGCTTCAGCTGGCTGGCTGGTGCTGGAACAGGTGCAGACCAGGAGTCCCAGGACACTCTGCACTGGGGCCAGCCTATTGGGATGGCTTTAGATGGAATAGGCACAGGCCAGGTGTTCCTATGGTGCCCTGCATTGGGGCTGCCCTGGTGAAATGTCTGGAGTAGGCATAGACCAGAGCTTTTCATACAGGGGACATCATGGTAAGATGGCTGGGGCTAGAGCTAGTGTGTTTGTGGGGACCACCTTGGAAGATTGCTAGAGCTGGTGTGAACTCGGAGCTGGGCTCACTGAAGTGGGAGGCCAGCTAGAGCACTCAGGCCCTGCTCCTGTCTGTGCTATCAAAATGGAGGGGGAATATAAACAGTGGTGACTGCTGGCACCTCCAACCCCAAAGAGACTTTCCAGCAGTTACCTCACCATTTATCCCATGCTCTAGGATTAGTAAATGGGTTTCCTTCACACGTACACCAGTTGCCCTTTAAACAGCTGGGTTTTGTTTTTGTTTTTGTTATTGTTTTGACATACTCCAGGGCAGTCAAATCTGCACATTGGTCTCTCAGTGCTCTCTGCCCCCTGCAGTTTGTAGCATCAAGAGTGGGGTTCTGGTCATTACTGTGTCTCCATCTCTTCTGCTGTTCCCTATGTGATCCCTCTGTTCTTTGGTGTGCAGAAGCTGTTCAGTAAATCCTCACTTTCTTTAGGAGGTACTGCTCTATATGTAGGTGTAGATTCTATATGTAGGAGGTGACTTTGGGTTCTTCCTACTCCACCATCTTGGACTCCTCTCCTGAAACTAAGGTTTTTACTAAATCACTTGAGGACATAATCTTGCCTGAACTTGATATGAAACAATTTGGCAAGAAGACTTGATATAAATCTATTATTTAACTCACTTAAAAAAAATTTGTGCATTCTGCTACAGGAGTATTAACATGTTTAGTTAGGGGACAGCCCCAGACCCTGCTGGGGGGAGTGAGTAATTTATAATGTATGAGTCATACTTTTTAAAATTTGAAAAATTCTGAATTCCAAAAATGCCCTCAAAAATTTCAGGTAAAAGATATTATCCTTCTTAAAACATGGCAGCTCATGGTGCCAGGATGACTCAGTGGGTTAAACGCCTGACCTCAGCTCAGGTCATGATCTCATGGTTTATGGGTTCAAGCCCTATGTCAGGCTCTGTGCTGACAGCTCAGAGCCTGGAAACTGCTTCAGATTTTGTGTCTCCCTCTCTCTCTGCTCCTCCCCCACTTGTGCTCTGTCTCTCTCTCAAAACTGAATAAACATTTAAAAAGTTTAAAAAAAACATGGCAGCTAGAATGAATGCAGGACTTTGATTGTGGTCAGTGTTCCAGTTTAAAGTAAAAGAGTGGTGATCACAGTGGATGTCATCAAGTCATCCTAGAAACTCAAATTTTAGCCTCATGAGCAAGGTGATAAAATGTGGCTTGAAAGATACATTTAGGTAAATTTGCACAGCTCTCTGGGAGGTTCTTTCAGGGGAGTCCCAGGATGTTCTGCTCTTGGACATTTCCCAACCATGTGCCTTCATCGATGATTTCTGGTAAATGAGGACTTTTGGTAGCAAGGAACAGAAGCTAGCTCAAGCCAGAGGATTCTCAAGGAACTCAAGATAAAGGGGCCACTGGCCCTAAGGGATGTTGCAGAACCAGGAATTAAAGCCCCATGAAGATTTAAGAGTTCTCTGACTCTGTCTTTTTTCCCTGCTTCTCTGTAAGTCTAGTTAATCCATTTTTCTGGCTGACAAGCAGTTTTCTCTACTTTCCAATCCACTTGGCAGAAAATGACCATTGCCAACAGCTCCTCTGTTGTATCTCCTCCATTTACAAGCACAGCCTGATTGGGGCTTAATGTCTCAGTTTGAATTCCAAATCCCTCATAAGGGGACATTGTCTGGTCCAATCGGCTAATGGGGTGTTGTGGTTCAGAGGGACAGGGGTACTTTTTCTAAACATGGTTCCTCCCTCAGTAACTTTGTGGATGAAGAGGGGACGGACTACTCATGGTAAAGTGTGTCAAGGTTGGAGAATGGAAGGGTTGGACAGACCCCACTCCCTGCAAAAAAAAAAAAAAAAAGGGGTATATATATATATGTATTGTCTTAGTGAACTTGGCCTACTATAATAGATACCAGAGTGTAGGTGGCTTAAACAACAAATATTTTTTTCTCACAGTTCTGGGAGCTGCAAGCGTAAGATCAGGATGGCAGCACGGTTGGGTTCTGCTGTCAGCTTGTTTCCTGGCTTGTTAGGCAGCCTGCTTCTCACAGTATCTTCACAAGAGAGATCTCCTTTTCTCCTCTTCTTAAAAGGGAATTAATCCCATCATGAGAGCCCCACTGGCATGACCTCATTTAACCCCAACAATCTCCCGAAAGCCCCTTCTTCAAATACCATCAATATCACACAGTGGATTGGACTTCAACATAATGAATTTTAGGGTATACAAATATTCAGTCCATAATACGTGTGTATAATATTTAAGTATCTACTCAAAAGACATGGCAAGGATAGTTACTTACTTTTGGATCCATATCCTCCTTCTTGATGCCAAGAAATGTATAAAGTGACTGGGCTGGTAGGTCAGGCTATAAGCAGAGAAAACTCTGATTCTGTACTTTGAGAGAAAACAGGCCACACATTCACCTTCACAACCATGTCTGTCTGCACCAAGCTGAAAATTGCTGTTTAGGAAACAGTAAGGTGAAAAGCTAATCAATTCAGCAAAATTCTTTCTGGATATTGTTGGGGTAGGAGTACTGTGTGCGTAGGCATAAGAAGGAAGATAGGCCAGCAGCCCCGAACTGTACCTAGCTTCCTTCCACAGTCCTGTGTCTGACTGAACATCTGAACCAATGACTTCCTGGTGCCCCTTTGTACAGGTGATCCAAGATCCTTCCTTGCCCATCAACTCCATGGAGTTCTGGGCACCCCCCTTTTTTAAAAAAATAATTGTGGGGGTGGGGAGAGTGCGAGCAAGGGAGGGGCAGAGTAGAGGGGGGCGGAGGATTCAAAGCAGGCTCTGCGCTGACAGGCTGACAGCAGTGAGCCCCACATGGGGCTTGAACTCACGAACCAGAGATCATGCCCTGAGCTGAAGTTGGATGCTCAACCAACTGTGCCCCGATGGGCCTCTTTAACTGTGGCTCTGCCTCATTCCTCCTGCTGAGAGACCAAAGCAAGAGAAACTGTCTCAGGGAGACATTAGGAGAAAGAGTTCCTTTGCTTTTCTCCTTCAGACTGGATTGGTAGACAAAGCCATGCCTTATTTGCCAGAGTTCTACTTAATTGCTGTCCCTTTAAATGTGTCATTATCCGGCACTCAGCATGTTTACTGGGTGGGAGAGAACTCAAGGGTCTGCTTGTGCCAGCTCCCTTTATTTTCCTCTTGTACTTTTTGAGGGCTTTTGGAGAGGAAATCAACCCAAATGCCTTCTGATGTGGGAAGACAAGCCACTTAACAACTTTGGGCCTCAGCTCCTCTTTGATCTGTGAGGCTGGGGATAAGTAGCTCAGTGGTGTCTTTTCTTATAGATGAAGAAAATGCCTCTGTCCTTGAACATTTAACTGGGGACCAGAAAGTTTATTCTCAGCTGAATTCTATGAGATCCTAGAAAATATATGCTGTAGTCACTCTCTCCCTGCCCTGGGCATTTGACCTAATGTAGAATCCTTTCCCTTCTGCCCTCTCACTTCCCTGGTCTGACCATCTGGGCAGGGTTACAGAGGAGGGAGGTGGGGGAGGAACAGCAGTGTAATATGTCTGCAGACAGCAGGTGTGTCTAGTCCTTTCAGCAGTGGCCTTCCTGATGCAGCTCTTGGAAGCTCAGATTCCTTAGAGAATAAAGTGCCACCCCCCACCCCCAACTCCCCTATCTGCTGTGCTACTGAGGTAATGAACTCCAGCTTGAGGAGTATCACACTTAAGATATATGCATTTGGCATGCAGTTATTCAAGAGCCATGTCTGCAGTTTTGGAACAATTAAGTCTTGGTGGGAAGAGCTGTGGCCTGGAAGGTAGGATGCCCGGGTTTTAGTTATGGTTTTGCCTCTGTGAGGACTTGGACAACCTGCTCACTCTTCCTGAC
Source organism: Suricata suricatta (assembly GCF_006229205.1). Classification (NCBI taxonomy): domain Eukaryota; kingdom Metazoa; phylum Chordata; class Mammalia; order Carnivora; family Herpestidae; genus Suricata; species Suricata suricatta. The sequence goes on along the minus strand of NC_043701.1, from coordinate 61,962,148 downwards.
TTGTGATTTTTTTATCTGTACAATGAGAGTTGTACTCAGTGACCTCTGTGACTATTTCCTGCTCTGATTTGACTTTAGCTTCATAATTGCAGAGCACTTCAGAAGTTTACTAGAAAGCATCTGTCTGGGACAGACAAAACTCAGAATAGCCAGTTGTATTATCAGTTGCTTTAACAAAATACCACCAACTGTCTGACTTAACAGAAATTTGCTGTCTTACAGTTCTAGAGGCTAGAAGTCCAAGATCAAGCTAAGTGCAGGTTTGATTCCTCCTGGAAGTACGCCAGTTCAAAGGAAAATCTGTTGTCTGACTTATCCTAGCTTCTGGTGGTTTACTAGCAATCTTTGGGGTTTCTAGGCTTGTAGATATATCACCCAAATCTCTGTCTTCATCACTACGTAGCATTTTCCCTGTGTGCCTGTTTATGTCTAAATTACCCTTTTTAATAAAAACACTAGTCATATTGGATTAGGACCAACCGTAATGATCTTACTATAACTTGATTATCTCTGTAAAGACTTTATTTCCGAAGAAGGTCACATTTTGAGGTAATGGGAGTTAGGGTTTCAACATACCTTTTTGGGGGGACACAATTCAGCCAGCACATAACACCAGTTGTAATGCTTGATTAAATATATCTGCTTGGAAGATGGACTAAAAATAGGTTTTTGAATTTTTTTCAATTAGGTGATCCCTTTTATTTTTGTGGGATACTTAGAGCTGAGTTTATTAGGTGTTTTCAGGTTTAAGATGTAGTGTCCCTTCAAATAGTTCTCAAAAAACAATATAGTCCTCTTTTTCTTCTCTCTACCTACTTGTTCCCTCCATTCTTGTGTATCTTCAGTTCCAACTGTGCTAATACTTACTCCATTCCTCTCCATTCTTCATGACCTGTATCTTAGAAAATAAAGAAAAATCTCTTCTTTATTCTCTAGATCACTGTCCAGAGTAAAAAAGCAGCCATCATCATCACTGAATCATCACTACTGCTTTCACGAGCTCTTTCCTTCCTTTCCACTTTTCCAGGGACTCAGAAATTTTGGGATTAGAAGGGATCAGAGATGTTTTCTGAGTCAACACATGGCTTGTGTCTCCTTGGATGCCTGCACTTTTAGACCATCTCTAACACGATTACCTCTTTACTTCCGAGGCATATGACTGATGACTTAAGCATTAGATGTATCTTTGTTTTATCAAGTTAAAATCCATTTCCCCATTCTATCTAGTGCATGACTGAGCAAAGCCATTTACTCTTCCATGGGAAGCCCAAGGAAGCCACATAGTTTTGGCCTCCTATTAATTAATGCTTGAGGAGCTAATTTCTCTGGTTCCAATAGTTATTTAATCTGTCAACTTCAAAGACTGCAACTAATTAATTGAGATAGCCTGGGCAAGAGATAGAACCTCTTCTAACATCAAAACCCTCATCCTTGAACTGGGTTATAACAAGATTTGAACTTCAAGGGCTTGCTCTTTCTGTTTCTAGCTTAGTTTTAATGAATCTCAGTCTGTAAGTCTATAGAAAGACCATAGTACTTGATTTCTGCCATAGAATTGCTTGGAAATCAAATATGGTAATGTCTGTCAGACTGGTTTGTTGCCTGTTAATGCTGCTACCATTATTGAGGGCCTTGGTGGGAGGTCCTCTTTCTACACTGGATTAAGACAGGAAGTGAATAAAAAACTTGCTACAAGTCACCCTTAGCTTCTAGGAAGTGGCTGGGGACAAGATGTGTGTGAAAGTCAGGAATGTTATTCAATTAGTTATTTGCAAGTCAGTCAGCTGATTTTTAGCTGGTTTCCAGAGCTGACTGGGAAAAGGCCAAGTTCATTTAGAAGAGCAAATCAGGGAGATGTGCATTTGCTGTTTTGGAAGAAATTAGGCAAAACGTAGGAGCGATAGGCATCCTTTTGATCTCCTCCCTCATTTAAATAAAGAACTAGCTTCTTTTGATTTCAGAGACTTCAAAAAAAAATGGAAAAGAATTATCTTGTAAAGAACCACGGGACAAGAAAATGATAGATGTTTGTTTCTTCCTGGCCTGCCCTTTTTCTCACACATATCTCTTCTGGCACTAAGCAGAACAGAACTCTGTATGTACAAATTATAGTGCAGTTATCAATAGAACTTGAATGGACACTCCCTCACAGATGTGGTTCAGAAACTCCAACTGGGCAGCACTGATGGCCACTCGGGTCCTTTCCAGAGAACCACGGGGCATTCTGCTTTGACCTTGGGGCCTGCAGTGTGAGTTGTAGCTATTCTGGGCCTCTTGTTGCCTGCTCTAGTAGCTAAGAGAGCATTTAGTGGTCCTTCCACCCCTCAAAGGATGAGAGAAAAGGGAGGTTGTTTTCAGGAGCCTGAGGGCCTGCATCTGCCATGCTTACACACGAATGATTTTAGTATCTGGAGAATCACATCAGGAGCAAATTAGAGCCAATCTTAAATTATTTATCAGGGTAGCTTTTGTTTACTCTCTTATCCAACATAAAGAGACTATTGCTCTGATAGTATTATTAAACATCTTAATGAATTTTAAATGTTTGCTCTGTGCCTTTATGGCATCCTAATCATTATTAAATTTTGTTTGGGATCTGACCTTGGTATAAAAGATATATAAAATTTACCCAGATCCTTGCTACTGCTAAGTGTAATCAACTGAAAAATTGCTGTGCTGCATTGGTGTAATCATCTGGTGGTAGTATGAGTGAATATTTAGAGATGACAGAAACAAAGACTTGAACCTTTATCATTAAAAGAAACCTATATCATTTAAAAACAAAATATAAAATACATATAATTTTTAAAAGGTTAAGGTATCCATATTAGAGGTTTTCTATTTATCGGGGTTACCATTGTAGGTCCTTGGTGTGGCCTTTCAAGATCTGGGTTTTGTAAAAACTCTACTTGTGGCTCTGATAGACTCCATGCCACAAAATAGTCATTTATATATAAATATGGTTATATCATGTATTATCATTATACATATTATATATATAATTTTCTATTTCTTATTTATAGAAAAGATACACTTTCTATAAGAAAATAATAGAAGATACATAAAGAAGATCAAACACATGTATGATTGGAATTCTTGTAAAAGAAAAAACCAATCATTGGAAAAGAACCAATACTAACAACTATAATTCGAGAAAAATTACCTTGAAAAATAAACCTCAAAATGGTATCTTGAAAGAATGCAATTTGTAACTATGGGGAAATGACTTAGCACAGATTTAACTGAGACATATTCTTGTAAAATTATTAGAATTTAAAAAATTGGAATTTTAGATAAAAGGATGAAGACATTTCTTTTTTTTCTAAATTTTTATTAAAATTTTAGTTAACATAACATCTAATATTGGTTTCAGGAGTAGAATTCAGCGATACATCACTTACCTACAACACCCAGTGCTCGTCACAAGTGCCCTTTTTAGTACCCATCACCCATGTAGCCCATCTCCCACCCACCGTCTCCTTCCATCAGCCCACAGTTTGTTCTGTATCATTAAAAGTCTCTTGTGGTTTGTTTCCCTCTCTTATATTCTGCTACTCCCTTATGTTCATCTGTTTTGTTTCTTAAATTCCACACGAGTGAAATCATATGGTATCTTTCTTTCTCTGACTGACTTGTTTTGCCTTGCATAATACATTCTAGCTCCATGCCCTTCATTGCAAATGGCAAGATTTCATTCTCTCTGATGGCTGGGTAATATTCCATTGTATATGTACCACATCTTCATTATCCATTCATCAGTTGATGAGCATAATGCTGCTATAAACATTGGGGTATACCTACCCCTTTCAATCTGTATTTTTGTATCCTTTGGATGAATACCTAGTAGTGCAATTGCTGGATCATAGGGTAGTTCTATTTTTAGTTTTTTTGAGGAACTTCCATACTGTTCTCCAGACTGGCTGCACCAGTTGGCATTTCCACAAACAATGCAAGAGGGTTCCCCTTCCTTCACATCCTCACCAACACCTGTTTTTTCTTGTGTTAATTTTAGCCATTCTTACAGGTGTGAGATGGTATCTCATTATGGTTTTGATTTATATTTCCCTGACAATAAGTGATGTTGAGCATCTTTTCCTGTGTCTGTTAGCCATCTGGATGTCGTCTTTAGAAAAGTGTCTACTCATGTCTTCTGCCCATTTCTTAACTGGTTATTTTTTTGGGAGGGGGTGTGAGTTTGATAGGTACTTTATAGATTTTGGGTACTAACCCATCAACGGATATGTCATTTGCAAATCTCTTCTCCCATTCTGTGGTTGCCTATTAGTTTTGTTGATTGTTTCCTGTGATGTGTAGGAGGTTTTTTTTCTTTATCTTGATGAAGTCTCAATAGTTCATTATTGCTTTTTCCCCCCTTGCCTCCAGTAATGTGTCTTTTAAGAAGTTGCTCTGCCTGAGGTAAAGAGGTGTTGCCTGTGTTCTTCTTTAGGATTTTGATGGTTTCCTGTCTCACATTTAGGTCTTTCATCAATTTTGAATTTATTTTTGTGTATGGTATATAAGCAAGTGGTCTAGTTTCATTCTTCAGCATGTTACTGTCCAGTTTTCCCAACCCCATTTGTTGAAGAGACTGTTTCTTTTCCATTGGATATTTTTTCTGCTTTGTCGAAGATGAGTTAACCATAAAATTGTGAGTCCATTTCTGTGTTTTCTATTCTGTTCCACTGATCTATGTGTCTGTTTTAATGCCAGTGCCATACTGAACTGAGACACTTCTTAAAGACTTAAATTACCATCACATTTTATGACAGCATTGGTTTATGTCAATAGGGGGGAAAAAATGAGCCAAAGACTCTGTACCTAATCCTGCTCACATTCAGTTGTAAAGTCTTCAGGAAAATTATTTTGGAGATGTGAGAATTTAGGAAATATTGTTTTAAGACATTTCCCGAGGAAACTACTAAAGAATAATTTTCAGACAACAAAATAATGGAAGGGCATTGATATAAATATTAGTGGTAAGCATTAAGTATCTGTCTAGGAACTAAATCTAAATGAAAATTATAAACATATATGTGTAAGTGTGGTGTGTGATGGCTATGTGTCCTGATAGTATTATAGAGTGCATCTATCAAAAACTGGGGGAAGAAGAGGGTGACTATATGAAAAACAGATTAAGGTAACTGATTGCCTTGTAAGTATTATCTGGGAGTAAAACAATATTACTTCAAATTAGATGGTGAAGGAGAAGAAAGAAAAAGAACTTTGCTAGTTTCAATATCACTTATGGTAAAAACCAATAGAAATAGTAAAAAAAAAAAAAAAAAGAGCTCTAAGAATACTAAGTAAAGGTATTTGTATAAAGGTAATGATAAGAAACAAAATATAAACTTCCTACATGCCCAAAGCTATACCCACATGTTTTCTTAAATTAATGGTAAAAAATAAAAATTCAGGAATAAACTATGACACTTTAAAACTGGTTATGCTTGGACGATAAGCTCAGAAGATAGAAGGGAAAGAGATAGTAGTTATAGTTCTTTCAACGGCTTCTTTTAGTAGATTTGACTTTGGAACCATGTAAATACTTTACATAATTATAAAGTAAGATGAAAAATAAGTTCTTAAAACTGAAAGTAAAATCAACTAAACCATGCTGCCAGTTAAAATTGAGGTAAACCCACATGGAGAGAATCTTTTCAAACTGACTGTAAAGTACAGTAATGTGCCTACACTCAGGTGTGATAAAGTCTAAAGACAGAAAGAACTGCAAAATATCATAACCTATTTCTAATAATCATATTGTGAGCAGTAGTATTGGTACTGTTTATCCTGAGTCTGCTATGTGTGAAAAGTGGGATAAAGTAAATAATTTTGAAGGTATAAATGAAAAACAGGATTTTTGATAAAAGAGAGAGGAGATTAAGTAAAATCAGGTTGATATCCATAAGGTGAAGAAAAAATCTGCTATTCCAAGCATTAGTATGAATTCTTGATTTTTTCCCCTAAAAATGTTTCCAGATTTCCAGCTTTTGGAATAGTGGAATAATGCTCTCCAAAATTCTGCTTCTTCATAAAAGCAAGGAAAACTGGCAAAAACTGTCAAGATAAACTTTTTCAGGACTCAGGAAATTAAAAGCTTGCAACAATTTCAGGAGAGTTTATTCAAAAATTTTCTGACTCTTGGTAAGAACAGTGAGCTTTGTAGGATTTAAATTGTGCTGATCACATCCACCTAACCCCTGCTGCATTTTAGCTTGCAACTCTGATAACTTTGAAGACTAGCAGCTTGTTAGGCACTGGAGAAGGCAGAATTGTTTGGAGCTCCCCAAAAATCCACTCCCAGAGAATTGTCATTATTTGAGATGTTTGGAAACTCACTGGAAAGCTCCATTCTCAGAGCATGTCTTTGACTCTGTTGCGTATAACTGTCCTCTAGAGATTGGTTTAAAACAATCATCAACAACTGTTTAACAGTTCAGCTGCCCAAAGCAGCATTGCTAGTTGGGGCTAACAAGGCTAATCAAAAACATCAGGAAAAACTGAGGAATGAGATTTCCATAGGGACTTTGAAAAAGCTCCAAGATGGTCTGAAAAGCTGTGTACTTGTGCAGGGCTGTATGCATGCCCAGGAAAGATCACAGAAGGTCCTACTGTGCCACCTCTGGCTGAACTTGAGGCTTTGCCTAGACAAGAATGAAGGTGATGGAGCATTGCAGGTGTGTCCCAACACACATAAAGTGTTCTCAGAAAAGAGTAGGAGACTGCTGGCTTAGGCATGAAGAAGTTTCTAGCCCATTATTAGCTGACTACTAAGTGAAATAAGTAGAGATTTCAGTGGCCACACACGTCAAAGAATAAAGATTTTACAGAATTCAGAAAAGCCACTAAACAAGCTCACACCATCAACAATAACAATGATATATCAACGAAAAACCTTGGTGGGGGAATAGAATTTCCAAGTGTGTTACATTATATTATTTAAAATGTCTATTTTTCAACAACAACACAAAGTACAACATACAAAGAAACAGGGAAGTGTCCTAATTCGCCTACTGAAAGGCCTACAAAAAATGATGAACCTAACTGCAGTGAGTACCAATTCATACCAATTAGTACTGCAAAAAGTACCTTAGTGTTAAAATTGTTGTGTTTAAATACGATTTCCTATGTAGAGAAATAAGCAAAAATTAAGACTGATCCCGGGTTTGGGGGAATAAATATATAAAATGAACCTGAAACATCTTGTCATATCATAAAGAAAGTAGTGTCATGTGAAAGAGACTCGGAAACCCCTTGAATAGACTCCAGCTGACCAAAGACGGGATCATTAGGGTTTTCTGTAAGGATAATAGTTGGAGTAGATCAAAAGTCACTAAATGCACCTAAATTTATCTTAGTTTGGGTGCTCCCCCAAAGCAGAACAAAGAACTGGATATTGGACAGAGTTTGAGATGTGATTCCAGGCAACACAAATCAGAGAATGAGGAAAGTAAGACAGAGAAGGGAAAATAGTTAATCAGATATATATTAATGAGTTGAAGACCCTTTCATAAGTTACGTACAATATCTCTAAGAGTTGTCCCACCAAGAGGAGGGGAAGCTTCCCTTCATTGGTGATTAAAGATTGTTTCTCAAGACATTAAATCTCTATCATTTCTGGTTGTCCTGTGGGTGGGCTGAGAAAATTCAAATGGCATTGGAGAATGCTCTCAAAGAAGTGGAGAGCGATGTGGTAAGCTCTCAGAACACATGGTTACTGTCTATTATAATGTAGACAGAATCTGAGGGGAGCTTGGGCATCAATAACGTCTGCTAGAAATCTTTGAGTTCATAATGATAGTAAAATGACGACAACAACCACCTCATTTGTTACCTTTAGAGAATTTAGGAAAACAGTTCAATATTTTAAAAATTGGTAAATGGAAAGATTCCAGCATTTATCATGTTTTCCCTGTATGACATGTACTTCAGGGTAATCATATGGTTGGTGAAAGGATGATTCCTGTATAGTTGTGTCCCTGATAATAAATGATATATAAATATGAGAGCTAGGATATCACCAATTTTAATGTCAGTTGAATTGATGGATCTAGATCCCAAGTGTCTACTACTATCACAGAAAGAGACAGCGGAATATTATGTACCTCTTTATGAAAGTATGCAAGCTACCTGTGAAGTGGCATTACCAAAGATAACTAAATCTGAACATGATCTAGCTACTAGATTTAACACCCATTTACAGATAACATAGCATACTCGGGGAACAAACAACTACAGGGAAATAATCAACAAATTCATCAGAATTTGTAGACAAAGTGTAGACAAAGACAGTTCATTTGACAAAATAAATGTATTAGTTTTAGCTGTACAACATAATGATTTGACATATGTATATATTGTGAGATGATTACCATAATGTTACTACCTATGACTTCACAAAATTACACATTTTTTTCTTGTACTAAGAACATTTAAGATTTACTCTCTTAGCAACTTTCAAATATACATTATTGTCAACTATTGCCACTCTACTGTACATTAAATCTCCAGGACCGACTTACCTTGTAACTGGAAATTTGTACATTTTGACCACTTTCATCTTCACCCATCTTGCTTACCTCCCACCCCTACCATTGGCAACAACCGATCTGTTCTCTATGAGTTCAGGGGTGTTTTGTGTGTGTGTGTGTGTGTGTGTGTGTGTGTGTGTGTGTTTTGCTTTTAGATTCCACAATAAAATCCTACCACACCAGTTTTTGTCTTTGTCTGACTTACTTCACTTGGTATAATACCCTCAAGGAACATCCCTGTTGTCACAAAGAGCAGGATTTCCTTCCTTTTTGTAACTGCTTAATATTACATTGTGTATATAGTATACCACATTTTCTTTATTCATTTATCTGTTAAAGGACACTTGGATTGTTTCCACATCTTGGTGATTGTACATAATGCTGCAGTGAATATTGGGGTGCTGATATCTTTTTAAGGTAATGATTTTGTTTTCTTTGGCTAAATAACAGGTAGAATTTCTGGATCATATGGTAGTTTTATTTTTAAGTTTTTGAGGAATCTGCATACTATTTTTCAAAGTGATTGTACCAATTTGCATCCCCCCCCACCCGCCGCCACCCACAAGAGTGTAGGAAGCTTCCCTTTTCTCTACATCTTCAGTAACACGTGTTATTTCTTGTCTTTTTGATAATAGCTATTCTAATAGGTGTGAGGTGATATCTCATAGTGGTTTTGATTTACATTTCCCTGATAATTAGTGATGTTGAACACCTTTTTATATACTTGTTGGCCATCTATATGCCTTTGGAAAAATATCAGATCCTCTTCCTCTTTTTAAATTGGATTATTTGGTTTTGTTATTAAGTTGTATGAGTTCTTTATATATTTTAAAGTTTTTATTTAGATTCCAGTTAACATACAGTGTAATATTAGTTTCAGTTATAAATATAGTGATTCCAAACTTCCATACAACACCCAGTGCACATATAACAGCAAGTGCACTACTTATATGTTTTTTGAATATCAACCCCTTATCAAATGATTCACACATATATTCTTCCTTTTTGTGGGTTGCCTTTTCATTCTGTTGATAGTTTCCTTTGTAGTACCATTTGTTTGTAAAAACAAGTTGCCTTTGCTTTTTGTGTGAGATCCAAAAGGTCATTACTAAGACCACTGTCAAGGAGCTTATGTTTTCTTCTAGGAGTTTTATATTATCAGGTCCAATGTTACAGTCTTTAATGCATTTTGAGTTGATTTTTGTGTATGATGTAAGATAGTGATCAGTTTCATTGTTTTCAATTTTCTCTTCTCTAGTGACGAGAGTATTTCTTCTTCATTGAGTGTTCTTGGCTCCTTTGTCTTAAATTGACTATATGTATACACTACATCTATACCATATATATATATGTATGTATATAGAATAATGTATACAGATATATGCATATAGTATATATAGATATTATATATATATTACTATCTGGGCTCTGTATTGTAATCTGTTGATCTATATGTCTTTTCTTCTGCCAGTCCCATTCTGTTTATAATACAGTTAGAAATCAGGAAGTATGATGCTTCCTGCTTTGTTCTTCTCTCTCAAGATTGCTTTGGCTATTCAGAGTTATTTGTGGTTTCATAAACATTTTGGGTTGGGTTAGTCTATTTCTGTTAACAGCTCAGGTCATGATCTTGTGGTTCATGGCATTGAGCCAATGGGTTCTGGACTTTTCTTTGTTGGAAGGTTTTTAATTATTGATATAATTTTCTTACAAGTAATTGGTTTATTCAGATTTTCTATTTTTTTCATGAATCCATTCTTGGCAGGTTGTATGTTTCTAGAACTATATCTGTTTCTTCTAGGTTGTCCAATTGGTTGGTATGTAATTATTCATATCAGTCTCATATGATCCTTTATATTTCTGTGGCATCTGTTGTAGTATCTCCTCTTCCATTTCTCATTTAAGCTCTCGTTCTCTTTTCTTGGTGAGTCTGGCTAAAGGTATATCTATTTTATCTTTTCAAAAAAAAACCAGCTCTTAATTTTATGTGTCTTCTATTTTGTTTTTAGTTTCTATTTCATTTCTTTTCATTCTGATCTTTGTTATTTCCTTTCTTCTACTAACTCGGGGATTAACTTGTTCTTTTTCTGGTTCTTTGAGATGTACAGTTAGGTTGTTTGAGGTCTTTCTTACTTAGGCATTTATCTCTATGGAGTTCCCTCCCTTTTAGAAGTCTTTTTGCTACATCCTATAAATTTTGGTGTATTGTATTTCTGTCTTTCATTTGTCTCAAGGTATTTTTTATTTCTCTTTGATTTCTTCTTTGATCACTGATTTTGTTCAATAGCATGTTGTTTAATCTGCACATTTTTGTGAAATTTCTAGTTTTCTTCATGTAACTGGTTTCTAGTTTCATACCATTGTGGTTAGAAAAGATGCCTGACATGATTTCAGTCTTTTTAAATTTATTAAGACTTATTTTGTGACATAACATATGGTATATCATGGAGAATGCTTCCAATAGGCTTTTAAGAATTATGAAAGTTGGGGCACCTGGGTGGCTCAGTCAGTTGAGCACCCAATTCTTGATTTCAGCTCAGGTCATGATCTTGTGGTTCCTGGCATTGAGCCTTGAGTTGGTTCTGTGCCAGGCTCCCTGCTGACAGTGTGGAATCTGTATGGGATTCTCTATCTTTCCTTCTCTCTCTGCCCCTTTTGTATGCTCCCTCTCAAAATAAATATATGAACTTAAAAAAAGAAATATGGGGCATTTGGGTAAATTTGCAAACTGACTCAATCACTGATGATATTAAAATTATTTTTAGGCTTGTAGAAATATAAATAATGAAGTTTAGGTTTCATTTAGAATGGGGTGAATACTAACTGCTTCTCAAATCTGCTGTTTTATCATAGGAACCAGCTTATCAATAATGCTTAAAATGTTTGGAATAGATGCTACTGCCCCCTCATCAAGAAATGTGCTATAGAAAGATGGATTATTTAAATGTCAAAAATTGTTGAAATGGAGGTGGCTGTGAACACAGGCACATCAATCTTCAGACTGTCATAAGCTGAACCATTGACTATGTTGTAAAATGTTAGTATTTTTCTCTGAGAAACAGAGAAAGGCTAAAAAACTATTTCTTTTTAGTCTATGGCAAAACAAAAATATCAATTCAAATGATTTGAAAAGGCCTAATTTGTTTTTTGTGGCTAGAGTCCCTTTGAGCAAAGGTATGAATTCATACAAATAGAAGAACTAAAAGACAATTTTTCTCTAAAGTATCAGTTATCATCCCTAATGTGTGTTGCTCTATTAGAGTGAAAGTGTTGAGTACAATCTCTCTGATTATTCTACATATCCATATATATTTTTATTCTGTATATCTGTGCATATCTGTACTCTCTGTACATATCCTTAAGCCAAAAGATATTTTATTT
>NC_043701.1:61938746-61950136 GCF_006229205.1 Suricata suricatta | reverse complement strand
TTTTGTGTATAGTGTAAGAAAGTGGTCTAATTTCATTCTTCTGCATGTTGCTGTCCAATTCTCCCAGCACCATCTGTTAAAGAAGCTGTCATTTTTCCATTGGATACTTTTCCCTGCTTTGTCAAAGATTAATTGGCCATACATTTGTGGGTCCAGTTCTGGGTTCTCTATTCCTTTTGTCTATGTGTCTATTTTTGTGCCAATACCATACTGTCTTGATGTTGACAGTTTTGTAGTAGAGACTAAAGTCTGGGATTGTGATGCCTCCCGTTTTGGTTTTCTTCTTCAATATTACTTTGGCTATTCGGGGTCTTTTGTGGTTCCATAAGAATTTTAGGATAGTTTGGTCTAGCTTTGAGAAGAATGCTGGTGCAATTTTGTTTGGGATTGCACTGAATGTGTCGATTGTTTTGGGTAATAATGACATTTTCACAATGTTTATTCTTCTGATTCATGAGCACAGAATGTTTTTCCATTTCTTTGTATCTTCTTCAATTTCCTCATAAGTTTTCTATAGTTTTCATCATATAGGTCTTTTCCATCTTTGGTTAGGTTTATTCCTAGGTATTTGATAGTTTTTCGTGCAATCGTGAATGGGATTGGTTTCTTGGTTTCTTTTTTTGTTGCTTCATTATTGGTGTATAAAAATGCAATCAATTTCTATATGTTGACCCTGCGACTTTGCTGAATTCATGGATCAGTTCTAGAAGGCTTCTGGTGGGCTTAATCAGGTTTTCCATGTAGAGTCTCATTTCATCTACAAAAAGTGAAAGTTTGACTTCATCTTTGTCAATTCTGATGCCTTTTATTTCCTCTTGTTGTCTGATTGCTGATGCTAGGACTTCCAGCACTATGTTAAACTACAGTCATGAGAGTGGGCACCCCTGTCATGTTCCTGATCTCAGTGGGAAAGCTCTCAGTTTTTCCCCATTGAGGATGATATTAGCTGTGGGCTTTTCATGAGTGGCTTTTATAATGTTTACATAAGTTCCTTCTATCCCCACTTAAAGGTTTTTATTGAAAAACGATGCTGTGTTTTGTCAGATGCTCTTTCTGCATCTATTGACAAGATCATATGGTTTTTATCTTTTCTTTTGTTAACGTGATGTATCACATTGATGGATTTACAAATACTGAACCAGCCCTGTAACCCAAGAATGAATTGCACTTGATCATGGTGGATAATTCTTTTTATATGTTGTTGAATTCGATTTGCTAGTATCTTGTTGAGGATTTTTGCATCCGTATTCATCAAGGATATTGGTCTATAGTTCTTTTTTTTTTTTTGCTGGGTCTCTGTCCAGTTTGGGAATCAAAGTGATGCTGGCTTTGTAGAATGAGTCTGGAAGTTTTCCTTCTATTTCTATTTTTATTTTGGAGTAGCTTGAGAAGTATGGGTATTAACTCTGCTTTAAATGTCTGGTAGAATTCCCCAGGGAAGCCATCTGGCCCAGGGCTCTTATTTGTTGGGAGATTTTCTATAACTGATTTGATTTCTCCTCTGGTTATGATTCTGTTCAGATTTTCTATATCTTCCCATTTGAATGTTGGTAGTGTATGTGTGTTTAGGAAATTTGTCCATTTCTTCTAGGTTGTCCAGTTTGTTGGCATATAATTTTTCATAGTATTCCATGATAATTGCTTATATTTCTAAGGAATTGGTTGTAATAAATCCATTTTCATCATGGTTTTGTCTATTTGGGTGCTCTCTCTTTTCGTTTTGAGAAGCCTGGCTAGGGGTTTATCAATTTTATTTTTTCAAAAAACCAACTCTTGGTTTCATTGATCTGCTCAACTGTTGTTTTGTGATTCTATACTGTTTATTACTGCCCTGATCTTTATTATTTCTCTTCTTCTGCTGGGTTTGGGGTGTTCTGCTTTGCTTCGAGCTCCTTTATATGCACTGTTAGATTTTGTATTTGCACTTTTTCCAGTTTCTTGAAATAGGCCCAGATTGCAATGTACTTTCCTCTTAGGACTGCTTTTGATGCATCCCAGAGAGTTTGGATAATTGTATTTTCATTTTCATTTGTTTCCATATATTTTTAATTTTTTTCTCTAATTGCCTGTTTGACCCATTCATTCTTTCAGATGTTCTTTAACTTTCATGTTTTTGGAGGTTTTCCAGACTTTTTCCCGTGGTTGATTTCAAGTTTCATAGCACTGTGATCTGAAAGTGTGCATGGTATGATCTCAATTCTTTTATGTTTTTGGTGGCTGTTTTATGACCCAGTATGTGATCTATCTTGGGAATGTGCCATGTCCACTTGAGAAGAAAGTGAATTCCATAGCTTCAGGATGTAGAGTTCTAGATATATCTGTCAAGTCCATCTGATCCAGTGTGTTGTTTAGGTCCATTGTTTCTTTAGTGATTCTCTGTCTAGTTGATCTATCCATTGCTGTAAGTGGAGTATTAAAGTTCCCTGCTATTAGCACATTATTGTCAATAATATTGCTTATGTTTATGATTAATTGTTTATGTATTTGAGAGCTCCTGAATTTGGTGGGTAGACATTTATAATTGTTAGCTATTTCTGTTGGATAGATCCTGTGATTATTATATAATCACATCTCTTCTTCATCTCTTATTACTGCGCTTACTTTAATGTTCAATTTGTCTGATATAAGTATGGCTACTCCAGCTTTCTTTTGACTTCCATGATAGATATTTCTCCATCCCCTCACTTTCAATCTGAAGGTGTCTTTAGGTCTAAAATAAGTTTCTTGTTGTAGACAGCAAATAGATGGATCTTGTGTTTTTTTTTTTATCTGTTTTGATACCCTATATATTTTTGATTGGAGTATTTAGTCCATTTACATTCAGTGTTATTATTAAAAAGCATGGATATAGACTCATTGTGTTCTTTGTAGGGTTCATGCTTGTAGTGGTGACTCTGGCATTTTGTGTTCCTTGCAACATTTCCCTCATAGAGTCCCCCTTAGGATTTTTGTAGGGTTGGTTTAGTGGTGATGAATTCTTTCCATTTTTTGTTTGTTTGGGAAAACCTTTATCTCTCTATTCTGAATGACAGGCTTGCTGGATAAAGGATTCTTTGCTGCTTATTTTTCCTGTTCATCACATTGAAGATTTCCTGCCATTTCTTTCTGGCCTGCCATGTTTTAGTAGATAGGTCTGCTCCTACCCTTATGTGTCTCCCTTTGTATGTTAGGGCCCTTTTATCCCTAGCTGCTTTCAGAATTCTCTCTTTATCCTTCTGTTTTGTCTGTTTCACTATGTTATGTTGTGCAGAAGATTGATTCAAGTTACATTTGAGGGGAGTTCTCTGTGCCTCTTGAATTTCAATATCTGTTTCTTTCCCCAGATTGGGGAAGTTCTTGGCTGTAATTTGTTCAAGTACCCCTTTAGCCCCTTTCTCTCTCCTTCTTATGGGATTCCTATGATAGAGTTATTGTCCTGTTTGATTGTATCATTCAGTTCTCAAATTCTCCTTTCATGCTCCTGGGTCAATTTCTCTCTCTTTTTCTCGGCTTCCTCTTTTTCTATAATCGAGTCTTCTAATTCACCTATTCTCCTCTCTGCCTCTTCAATCTGTGCAGTGGCCACCCCCATCTTATTATGCACCTCATTTATAGAATTTTTAAATTCATCATAACTATTTTTATGATCCATAATCTTTGTAGCAATAGTGTCTCTGCTCTCTTCTGTGCCTTTTTCAAGTCCAGCGATTAATTTTATCATAATTCTTATAAATTCTTGGTCCTTTATGTTGCTTATATCTGTTTTGACCAATTCTTTAGCTGTCACTTCTTCCTGGAATTTCTTTTGAGGAGAGTTCTTTCTTTTGGTCATTGTGGCTATAGCTTCTGTCTCCTGTAAGTTAAAAGCTTGTTATGCTTTTAACGCTCTGCACCTGTGAGTTCTGCTATATTAAAGGAGCCTCATAGACTGTCCAGGGCCTGTCCATTCAGGAAATGTTCTTTTAATGGTGTCCCTTGGTCTCTCTTGTTGTGACTTTGGTTATTTTATTTTCCTCCTTGTAGTGATATTTGGGACTCTCCACCATGTGTCCTTTGGTTTGTTTCTTGAGGTAGCCCTTGAAAGGAAAACAGACAAACAAAAACAAAAACCTGCAAACGTATAAACAAATCAAACAAACAAGCAAACCGGAAAAAAAAAACCCTCAAAACAAAAACAACAAAAGACAAAGGACAGTCTAAAAGTATAAAATTAGAAATCCCACCTATAAACAAAGAGCAGGGAGGAGGCAGTGCTGATGGAAGAGCATATACAAAAAGAGAAATGACAGGGGTGGGAAGAAAGAGAAATTGAACATTGACCAGGCAGAGAGACCAGAAGGCTTAATTCAGAGATAGAAGAGTTTTTAAAAGTGAGAGTGGAGTGGCACCTGGGTGACTCAGTCAGTTGAGCATCTGACTCTTGATTTCGTCTCAGATTATGATCTCATGGTTTGTGAGATAAAGCCTTACATCAGGCTTTGTGCTAACAGTGTGGAGCCTATTTGGGGTTCTCTCTCTACTCTTCCCCCACTTATGCACGCATAGCCTCTCTCTTTCTTTCTCAAAATAAATAAATAAACATTAAGAAAAGGGTGAGATGGATCAGGATATATGCCAAATTGGCACCTGGGCAGTTAGATACAAGTATTACAGTCCAAACAAATTTGCCTTGTATTCATTAGGCTGAACCTTCCTTACCACAGTATGAGTGCAGGTGCTTCTCCAAGTACATAACCTAGGCAAGTTGCTCTGCTTCCCATGGTACTGATGTGGTTTGAAGTATTGGGGTTTGGAGCAAATGGCCAAGAAAGAAATCTTGGGATGTGTTTGCTGCAAAAAGGTGGTTTTATTAGAACACAGGGACAGGACCCATGGGCAGAAAAAGCTGCCTTATAAATGTGAGGGGTGACTGATTACATGTTTGGGGAGGAGGGGTGAGGAGAAGGGAAGTTTCCAGAAGGACTTTCATATGCTAAAGAGGACTCTTAAGTTACCAGAGGCCTTGCTATTATTGAGCTAAAGTTATTTTTCCCTCTAGTAGGCATTAACATTAAGACAAGACAGTAGGCAACAATAGCCAAAACATGGAAAGAGCCTAAATGTCCATCACCTGATGAGTGGATCAAGAAGACGTGGTATATATATACAGTGGAGTATTACATGGCAATGAGAAAGAATGAAATATGGCCATTTGTAGGAAAGTGGATGGACCTTGAGGGTGTCATGCTAAGCGAAATAAGTCAGGCAGAGAAGGACAGAAACCATATGTTTGCACTCATAGGTCTAACAGGAAAACAGGAGAAACCTAATGGAGGACCAGGGGGAGGGGAAGCGGGAGAGAGAGGTACGCAAAACTTGAGAGACTATTGAATACTGAAAACGAACTGAGGGTTGAAGGGGGAAGGGGGAAAAGAGGTGGTGGTGATGGAGGAGGGCACTTGTGGGGAAGAGCACTGGGTGTTGTATGGAAACTAATTTGAAAAAAATTGTCTTTAAAAAAAAAAGACAAGACAGGGAGTTTCTTGGAAGAATGTTTTAGAGATCGCCTTTTTTCTTGTAAATCATTAAGACAGTTGCAAATGGATGCAGGCTCATGTCCCACATGACTGGGATCTCTATCAGTGAACCATTGGTTTTTCTCTTTCCTTTGTTCTTGGGCAGCCGGGAATTCCTGAGGAATGTCACTCATAACCCACCTGGAGGTGGGGGCATTAGCTTGTCTTTGACTCCCTCTTCAGTACCACCTCCCCCAGAAATCCTTTGAGGAAAGCTGAAGAAGGAAGTCTGGGAGGAGTGCCAGTCTCTAGCTCCTTTCATGGTTTTGCTCTTAAGGGTTTGTTGGTCCCTGATTTGTTTGAGCGTCCTTACCTCCCTTTCTGTATTCTTTGCTTTCTTTTCTCCTACAGCCTCAGCTGGCCATGATGGCCTCTGGATTGCTGGCAGGTGTCTGGATTGCTCTTTCTTTACTTCCCCATCTGGAAAGCTATGCACATAGGATTTCTTATTTTCAGTCCTTGTCACCAAGCTGGAGGCAGTCAGATGCCTGAGAAATCATTTTGATGAGGCCGAGACAGCCTCCCCTTCTCCTACCGCCTCTTCAGTGAACAGCCTAGGTCAGTGATAGAAGGAACTAAAAATAGCTAGAAATGCTCTAGCTAGTCATTCTCAAGTGGCTGGTCACATGAGGCACCAGAAGAGAATTGCAGAATCTGGTGTACAGCTCCAAGAATGCAAGTGCCTGTTGACCCAAAGCCTGTGTGTGTGATTTTGGCAGAAGAGCAGTAGACACACGCACGCTCATACACACCTGTTACTGTACACACCCCGCACATGCAGTCACCAAGCACTGGAGAATCTCTTGGAAAAGTCAAGTGCCAGTTATATATCTAGGGGTTGACAGACCGTGGCTTCTTGGAGAAAGTAATACAAAACCAGATCTGTGGGTGCCTGGCTGGCTCAGGTGGCAGAGCATACAACTCCTGATCTTGCGGTTGTGAGTGTGAGCTCTCTGTTGAGTGTAGAGATTACTTAAAATAAAATCTTTAAAAAAAAAAAAGATAAGGCCAGATCTGGACAGAGAAGGGTGAGAAGCCACCCTTGGACAGACGCAAGAGAAAAGGTCCTTCCTGTGGCTGATGCAGTGTATAGTCAGGAAGATGAGCACGGTAGCCTGCGGAGTCACATAGCCCTGGCCGGACACCTTGTTCCTTACCAGCTGTGTGGCCCTACGTGTGTTGCTTTCTATTTATGCTCATCAGCTTTTTCACCTCTAAAGTGGGGGTGGGGCCTACAACAGAAAGTTGTTGAAGAGATGAAGGAAGGTCATTCACGCAGACTCCCAGCATGCATAGTACAGAGTCGGCAAGCCTGATTATTCGTTTCTTTCCCTTCCCGTCTTTCTTTATGGAGAATATGGCACAGTGAGCAGGTCTGTTTACTCACTACATTCCTGAAGCTCATCTAGTTATATTTGGGGCTCCTAAATTAGGCTTGGGAACTGCTTGATGTGGGGCTTCCTGGAAAGCGTGATCTGGTGAATGTCAGACCAGGGAGAATGATGTCACACCTGGATTAGTTTAGGTCAGCGTTTTTCGACTGCAAGTCATGACCCCTAGTGGTTCAAGAAATCAATTTTGTGGCCTAGAATCAGCATTAGGAAAAAAAACAAAAACAAAAACAGAGTAGATAGAGTAGAAGAGAAGCCAACAGAACAGGCATGGCAGTACCAGAGTGCACTGCACAAAGTAAGGGTCCGGTCACATATGTGTATGCGTGTGAGTGGCTTGCCCTTTAGGGAGTTCTAACTACTGTGAGAGGTCAGGCCTTCTGAACAGCAAAATCCTGGGAGCTTCAATCCGCTTGTTGTTTTGGGGGTCTGTTGAGAAATGATCAAATTTGACCTTTTTTGGTTAAAACTGATGGAAATGAGAAGTTAGAATTTCCCCCACAGGATGCAGATAGATAAGAGCTACTTGAATAGTTGACCAGTTCATACGGACCTTTTTTTTTTTTTTTTCAGGTTAATGAGGCTCTGGGGGGTATGCGGTAGATGAGACAGCTGGGGAATGAGATGTGGCTTGACAGCGGAGGGGTGGTGTGAGGCGGAAGGGAGCGAGGATGATGACACCTAATTCGCTCAGCATGTAATTGTTCAGGCTCTGCTCTGCCTTGCGCAGGCCTCGGGAATGTCGGGAATGTCGTTAAACAGGTCAGAAGGTGTGGCTGTCCTCACAGAGCGCAGTATCTGGTGGTGGAAATAGATAAGCACCTGCTAAAGAAATCATTTTATCCTGAATCATATTTTTTTGCCTGTCACATTTGAAGTGTTCCTGGATATAATAGGGGATTGAAATCGCTTTTTAACTACTTGTGTGATATATATTGATTATTTTGTTTTCTGTTCCTAATTTTAAAACTAGCTAAGGAGAGGAATGAGGGGATGTATGTGTGTATACACATGTACATATATGTATGTATGTATACACACATATGTACACACACATACTTACACAGTGCTGAATTAAGTTGCTTTTCAGTTACATGGTCCTACGGTTTTTTCAATGGGCCAGTGGCTCTCAAAAGCTGCAAGCTCTCCCCCTGCATCTCCAGCACTCAGCAAAACCCATTTCCATAGGAGTCCTGGGCCTGTCTTGTCTCAGGAGGCCAGCGCTTATAATTCTGTTTATCAAAAATGCTTGCTGTTATCTTGATAAAAACAGTTGCAGTTGCCCCTTTTAGAGAATATATGTAATAGAAAAGTATATACCTGGAAATCCATGGGGGGGGGCTGTTGCTAGAAGCCTCCTTAGAGGTTTATTTGTTCAGTTGTCATATCTGAAAAGGAGCAGAAAGGACACATTTTGACAGGTTAATAGATTTGCAGAGCCCGGAGAAATTGTGTCCTTTTCCCAGAGCTACGTCATTCTCCTCTTTGCTGCCTGTAGGAAATACAGTGACGTTCCTTCCTCAGGAAGGCGAGGGTGATGACCAGTTGTATAAATCTCTGAGAACCATTCTGGGCCATCCTTCACCTTGCCTTGCTCTCCAAGCGGGAGGGAGAACACAGCTGAAGGTTTAGAACAGAGGTGACGTGGTTTGTGGAGCATGTAGTTCTGAGTCAGTATTCAGGTAGTGTTTCCGATAGACTGGTGGTTCTCAACCAGAGATGATGGGTGTTTCAGAGTACGCTGGTGATTTATCCAAGTCACACAGGCCTTTTCTGCTGTCGTATTATGGCAAGTACCAAATGTTCAGGAAAAAATGTGGTTCAGCAAAGCCCCACAGGTAATTCTCAACTTATCTCTTTCCTACTCCAGTTACTGATACAAAGGTAATGCACCAAAACCCTGCGGAAATACACAGTGAAAGCATGTGAAAAATCTAAAAATTGGATACAAGAGAGTCCAGAAAAAGAACCAACAGCACTCACTATTTCTCAGAATGCATCTTTTCCTGCACTGGACTGTCTGCTGGCATTCCTGGGCACCCCACGAGCTGTGGGGAGACCGGAAGAGCTCTTGCCGGAGGCGCATGTTATGCACAAAGCTCGGTAAAGAAAGGCAGGAACACCAGCTAGAATGCTCTGTTCCTTGTGAGTGCCACTTAGCTGGCACTGTCCTAGAGCCCAGTGATGCAATGTGTTGTTGGGGCCTGCCTGGGACAGTGACCCAGGGCATCTGATTTAAAGGAAGATAGCAATTCTTTTTTTAGTGAATTGCTACTTTAGAAAACATATTCAACCTTTGTGCATCTTACATGTATTTATTTTTGAGAGAGGTGGGAGAGACAGAGCATGAGCTAGGGAGGGGCAGAGGCAGAGGGAGACACAGAATCTGATGCAGGCGGTGGGCTCTGAGCTGTCAGCAGAGCCCAACATGGGGCTCACACTCATGAACAGTGAGGTCATGACCTGAGCCAAACTCGGACGTTAAACCCACTGAACCACTTAGGTGCCCTGTGGCTTATACTTTAGATGTGCCTCTTGTAAGCAGCAAATACTTGGATTAAAAAAAAAAAAAAAAAGAACACCAAACCATTCTATTTTTTAACTCGTGGGTATAGGATATATGTATATATCACTCATATATGTTACATAGAGAGAATGTGTCATTCTTGTTGTTGTTGTTAGTGCCACCTGTTTTTCTTTCTTTTCCTCTCTTTTGCCTTTTTTTGGGAAAAATTTTAACCTTTCTTGTTTGAAAGTAATGTACTTTGTTCCTATTCCCATCAATTCCACATACATACTTAAAGTCTGAAATCGATTTGATCAATACATTTAATCTCTTCCTGGTGATTTAAGTGTCTCAGAACACGTTTAACTCCATTTACCTTGCTATCATTGTAGACTCTAAGTAGTGTTCAATTTAAATCCATAAGACAGCATCATTATTTCATATACCCAATTTTATTTTATCCATAGATATTGACTACTTTTATTCTGTATTCCTTCTTATTTTAGAATTTCCTTTAGTGAGGGGCCCCTGGGTGGCTCAGTCAGTTAAGCATCCGACTTTGGCTCAGGTCGTGATTTCACAGTTTGTGGGTCTGAGCCCCGCATCGGGCTCTGTGCTGACAGCTCAGAGCCTGGAGCCTGCTCTGGTTTCTGCGTCTCCTTCTTTCTCTGCCCTTCCCCTGCTCATGGTCTGTTTCTCTCTGTATCAATAATAAATAAACATAAAAAATTAAAAAAAAAAGAATTTCCTTTAGTGAAGGTATGCTGGAGGCAAACCTTCGGTGTTTGGTGGTCTGAAAATATCTTTATTTTATCCTCATTCTTGAAAAATATTTTTAGGGGGAAAAGGGTCCTATGTTGGGAAATGTTTCCTTTTAGGACATTGTCCTTTTGGAATGTTGCATTATCTTCTGGCTTCGATTGTGGAGAGTTCAGCTGTCAGTCTCTTTCATTAGAATGCCAACTTCTTTGCTCTGCCTGCTTTTCACATCCTTTCTTTGACATCATTGACTTGCAGTTTCACAGTAATGTGTTCCTGTGTGCTTGGAATTCACTGAGCTCCTTTAATCTTTAGAGTTGCTTCTTCCTTATATATTTGGATAAATCCTGAATGCTTCTCCCTCAAAATGTACTTCTACCCTGTTTTCTCTTTATTCTTCCGTAGCTCTGATGAGTCACATATGTTAGTCCCTTTCGCTCTTACATGTTGCTTGACATCTTTGATTTTGATCATTTGTTTTGTGCTGCATTCTGAAAAAATGCCTTCTGAGCTGTCTTCCCTTCTGTTCCTTCTGCAAGAGTCAAATCTAATTGTTTCTGTATTGTTTATGTCCACAAGTTCTATTAATGCATTTTATTGAGTCATTTAAACATTTTTCCATTCCCTGAAGATATTTTCAAGTTATTTTATTTATTTATTTATTTATTTATTTATTTATTTTTTAAAGTATTACTTTTCCTGGCTGTTGCTTGGACTACAACTTTCTTTTTTTCTGTTTATTTATTTATTTTTAAATATTTTATTTATTTTTGATACAGAGAGAGACAGAGCATGAGAGGGGGAGGGGTAGAGAGAGAAGGAGACACAGAACTGGAAGCAGGCTCCAGGCTCTGAGCTAGCTGTCAGCACAGAGCCTGATGCGGGGCTCGAACCCACGGACGTGAGATCTGACCTGAGCCGAAATCGGAGGCTTAACCGACTGAGCCACCCAGGTGCCCCTACTTATTTATTTAAATCAAGTTAGTTAACATACCGTTAACTATATGGTTTCAGGAATAGAACCTAAAAATTCATCACTTACATGTAACACTCAGTGCTTATCCCAGCAAGTGTCCTCCCAAAGCCCATCACTCGGCCCATCCTCTCACCTAACTGCCGGAGTCCAGCTCCTGCAGGTCCAGGAGTCCCCCGAAGGATGATGGTGCAGGCCAAAGAGTGAGTGAGAGAGCCTTGCGTTTC
>NC_043701.1:61882234-61938646 GCF_006229205.1 Suricata suricatta | reverse complement strand
GATATAATGCTTGCTCTCATAGTCCCAAAGATGATTGATACATTTTATCGAAGTAGTGACTATCACAAAGGCATTCAGGCCCAGAAGGTATTCAATTATCCGGAATTGCTTAGGGGGAAATTATGTGTTGTATTAGGGTGTATCTAGTTTACTTTATCTTTTCCCTGACCAGGTGCAGTCACGTCTCAGGGACAGGGCAGGGGGACAGGCAGCTCCTGACATTAATCAGCAAAGTATTTTGAGGTTTGGTGCTCACACAGAAATGAAAGTTTCAAGAGGGTAGAATTTGGGAGCTATCTGGGGGCAAGAGACGGTGCAAACTTGCCGTACCCTCACCAGGAATTTTCAGTCTACTGGTGAGTTCAAATAGCTCCCAACACCTAACCCCCCTCTAGCAACCCTCAGTGTGTTCTCCGTACTTAAGTCTCTTATGGTTTGCTTCCCTTTCTGTTTTTAACTTAATTTTCCTTCTCTCTCCTATATTCATTTGTTTTGTTTCTTAAATTCCACATGAGTGAAATCTATGATAATTGTCTTTCTCTGACTTATTTTGCTTAGCATAATACTCTCTAGCTCCATGTTGTTGCAAATGGCAAAATTTCATTCTTTCTGTTGCTAAGTAATATTCCAGTGTGTGTGTGTGTGTGTGTGTGTGTGTGTGTGTGTGTGTGTGTGTGTGTGTTCTTTATCTTCTTTATCCATTCATCAGGGAATGGACATTGGGCTCTTTGTATATTTCGGCTATTGTTGATAATGCTGCTGCTGTAAACATTGGGGTGCATGTGCCCCTTCGAATCCTTTGGATAAATACCTAGTAGTGCAATTGTTAGGTCACAGGGTAGTTCTATTTTTAATTTTTTGAGGCATTTTCATACTGTTTTTCAGAGTGGCTGTACCAGTTGTATTCCCACCAACAGTATGGAAGTGTTCCCCTCACCAACATCTGTTGTTTCCTGAGTTGTTCATTTTAGTCATTCTGACCTGTGTGAAATGGTACCTCACTGTGGTTTTGATTTGTATTTCCCTGATGATGAGTGATGTTGAGCATCTTTTCATGTGTCTCATAGTCATCTGGATGTCTTATTTGGAAAATTGTCTATTCACAGGTACCTGGGTGGCTCCTTTGGTTGAGTGTAAAACTTCAGCTCACGTCATGATCTTGTGGTCCATGAGTTCGAGCCCCACTTTGGGATCTGTGCTGACAGGTCAGAGCCTTGAGCCTGCTTCATATTCTGTGTCTTCCTTTGTCTCTGTCCCTCCCCTGCTTGCATGCTTGCTCTCTCTCAAAAAGAAACATTAAAAAAAAAAAGGAAAAGTGTCTATTTGTATCTTCTGCCCATTTCTTCACTGAATTAATTGATTTTGGGGTGTTGAGTTTGTTAAGTTCTTTATAGATTTTTGGATTTATATTTATCCTGTATGTTGTTTGCAAATCTCTCTCTCAGTCCCTCAGTTGTTTTAGTTTGGTTGATTGTTCCCTTCACTATGCAGAAGATTTTTATCTTGATAAGGTCTCAGTCTATTTTTGCTTTTGTTTCCCTTGCCTTCAAAGACATGTCTGTCAAGTAAGAAGTTGCTGTGGCTAAGGTCAGAGAAGTTGCTGCCTGTGTTTTCCTTTAGGATTTTGATGGTTTCCTATCTTACTTTTAGGCCTTTCATCCATTTTGCATTTATTTTTGTGTACGGTGTAAGAAAGTGGTCTGGTTTCATTCTTCTGCATGTCACTGAACCATTTGCCAGAGACTGTCTTTTTTCCATTGTATATTCTTTCCTCCTTTGTTGAAGGGTAGTTAGGCATACATTTC
Source organism: Suricata suricatta (assembly GCF_006229205.1). Taxonomy (NCBI): domain Eukaryota; kingdom Metazoa; phylum Chordata; class Mammalia; order Carnivora; family Herpestidae; genus Suricata; species Suricata suricatta. The sequence goes on along the minus strand of NC_043701.1, from coordinate 61,936,841 downwards.
TAGGTCCATTTCTGGGTTCTCTAATCTGTTCCATTGATCTGTGTCTGTTTTTGTGCCAGTACTATACAGTCTTGATGACTACAGCTTCCTAATACAGCTCGAAGTCCGATTGTAATGCCTCCTGCTTTGGTTTTCTTTTTCAACATTACTTTGGCTATTTGGGGTCTTTTCTAGTTCCATGCAAATTTTAGAATTGTTTGTTCCAGCTCTGTGAAGAATGTTAATGTTATTTTGATAGGGATTACGTTGAATATGAAGATTGCTTTGGGTAGTATAGATATTTTAACAATATTTGTCTTTCCAATCCATAGGCTGGATGTTTTTCCATTTCTTTGTGTTTTCTTCCATTTTTTTCCATAAGTTTTCTATAGTTTTGAGCATACAGCTCTTTTATGTCTTTGGTTAGGTTTATTTCTAAGTATCTTATGGTTTTGGATATAATTGTAAATGGGATTGATTCCTTGATTTCTGTTTCTGCTGCTTCATTATTGATGTATGGAAACGCCACAGATTTATATACATTGGTTTTATATCCTATGACTTTGCTGAATTCATGTACCAGTTCTAGCAGTTTTTTGGTGGAGTCTTTTGGGTTTTCCATGTAGAGTATCATGTCATCTGCAAAGAGTGAAAATTTGACTTCTTCCTTTACAGTTTGTGTGCTTTCTATCTCTTTCTGTTGTTTGCTGAAACTAAGACTTCAAATACTATGGTGAACAACAGTGGTGAGAGTGGACATCCTTGTCATGTTCCTGACTTTAGCGGGTGAAGCTCTGAGTGTTTCCCCATTGAGGATGATATTAGCTGTGGGTATTTCATATATCATCTTTCTGATATTGAGGTATATTCTTTCTATCCTACTTTCTTGAGGGTGTTTATCAAGAAAGGATGCTGTATTTTGTCAAATGCTTTTTCTGCACCTAATGAGAGGATCATATGGTTCTTAACCTTTCTTTGATTAATGTGGTGTATCATGTTCCCACTTGATCATGGTGAATAATTCTTGTAAAGAATTTGATTCATATTCAATTTCCAATTGAATTTGATTCATATTCAATTTCCAATTGAATTTGATTTGCTAGTATCTTGTTATGAATTTTTGCATCTATGGCTATCAGGGATATTGGCCTGTAATTCTCCTTTAAAGTGGTGTCTCTGGTTTTGGAATCAAGGTAATGCTGGCTTCATAGAATGAGTTTGGAAGTTTCTTCCATTTCTATTTTTTGGAACAGTTTGAGAAGAATGGATATTAGCTCTTCTAAATGTCTAGTAGAATTTTCCTGGGAAGCCATGTGGTCTAGGATTCTTGTTTGTTGGTAGATTTTTTTTTATGTTTGTTTTTGAGAGAGAGATTGCGCAAGCATGAGTGCCAGTTGAGGAGAGGCGCAGAGAGACACATACACAGAATCCAAAGGAGGCTCCAGGCTCCAAGCAGTCAGAACACAGCCTGAGGTGGGGCTCCAGATCATGAATAGCAAGATCATGAACTGAGATGAAGTTGGACACTTAACCAACTGAACTACCCTGGCACCCCAGCTGGTAGAATTTTGATAACAACAGATTCAATTTCTTTGTGGGTTATGGGCCTGTTCAAATTTTCTATTTCTTCCTGTTTCAGTTTTGGCAGTTTGTGACTTTCTAAGAATTTCTATGTTTCTTCCAGATTGTCCAATTTGTTGGCATATAATTTTTCATTATATTCTAATTGTTTATATTTCTGTGGTGTTGGATGTGATCTCTCATTTGCAATTTTATCTTTTTGGGTCTTTTCTATTTTCTTTTTGAAAAGTGTGGCTAGGAGTTTATCAATTTTGTTTATTCTTACAAAGAACAAGTTCTTAGGGGTGCCTGAGTGGCTCAGTTGGTTAAGCATCCAACTTCACCTCAGGTAATTATCTCACAGTTTGTGGGTTTGAGCCCCACGTCGGGCTCTGTACTGACAGCTCAGAGCCTGGAGCCTGCTTCACATTCTGTGTCTCCCTCTCTCTGTGTCCCTCCCCCACTAGCACACTCTCTCTCTCTCAAAAATGAATAAAATTAAAAAAAAATCAAAGAACCAGCGCTTAGTTTTGTTGATCTGTTCTGTTTTTTGTTTGTTTTTATATTATTTATTTCTGCTCTAATCTTTATTATTTCCCTTCTTATGCTGCCTCTAGGCCTTATTTACTGTTCCTTTTCTAGCTCCTAAAGGTGTAAGATTAGAATGTGCATTTTGGACCTTTCTTGTTTCTTGAGATACACTTTCCTTTTAGTATTGCCTTTGCTGTCATGTTTTCATTTTCATTTGCTTCCATATATTTTTTAATTTCTTCTTTAATTTCCTGGTTAGCCCATTGATTCTTTAGTAGGATGTTCTTTAACCTCAATGTATGTGAGGGCTGTTCAACATTTTTCTTGTGGCCAAATTCAAGTTTCAGATCATTGTGATAGGAAAATATACGGGATGAGCTCAGTCTTTGTGTGCCTGTTGAGGGCTGATTTGTGTCCCAGTATGTGACCTACTCTGGAGAATGTTCCATGTGCACTCGAGAAGAATGGATATTCTGTTGCTTTAGGATGAAATATTCTGAATATATCTGTTCAGCTCATCATTCCAGTGTGTCATTCAAAGCCATTGTTTCCTTGTTGATTTTCTTCTTAGATAATCCCTCCATCACTCTAAGTGGGTCATTAAAGTTCCCTACTCCTATGGTATTATTATCAATGGGTTTCTTTATGGTTGTCATTAATTGAGTATATATTTTAGTGCTCCCAAATTGTAAATATTTATAATTGTTAGAGCTTCTTGATGGATAGACCCCTGAATAATGCCCTTCTTCATCTCTTGTTATGGTCTTTGGTTTAAAATCTAGTTTGTCTGATATAAGTATGGCTACTCCAGCTTTCTTTTGATGTCCCTTAGCATGAAAGATGGTTCTCCTTCCTCTTACTTTCAATTTGTAGGTGTCTTCGGGTCTAAAATGAGTCTCTTGTAGGCAGCCTATATATGGATCTTAATTTTTTTATTCATTCTGTTACCCCTACTATTTTGATTGGAGTATTTAGTCCATTTACATTCAGAGTCGTCATTGAAAGGTATGAATTTAGTGCCATTGTGTTTACCTGTAGAGATGGTGTTTCTGGGGATGTTCTCTGGTTCTTTATAGACTTTGTTACTTTGGTCTTTTTTTTTTTCCTCCACTCAAAAAGCTCCCTCTTAATATTTCTTGTAGGGCTGATTTAGTGGTCATGAACTCCTTTAGCTGTTTGTCTGGGAAACTCTTTATCTCTTCTTCTATTCTGAATGATAGCCTTGCTGGATAAAGAATTCTGGGCTGCATATTTTTCCCACGTAGCACATTGAATCTGTCCTGACATTCCTTCTGGCTGCCAAGCTTCAGTGGGGACAGGTCTGCTGCTAACCTTATGTGTCTACCCTTGTGGGTTAAGGACCTTTTGTCCCTAGCTGCTTTCAAAATTCTCTCTTTATCTTTGTATTTTGCAAGTTTCACTGTGGTATGTCATAGTGTTGACATGTTTTTGTTGATTTTGAGGGAGTTCTCTGTGCCTCTTGGACTTGGATTCCTGCTTTTTTCCCCAGACTATGGAAGTTCTCAGATATAATTTGTTGAAATAAACCTTCTGCCCCTTTTCCCCCCACTCTTCTTTTGGGACTTCTATGATACGGGTATTGTTTTGTTTCGTGGAATCACTTAGTTCTCTAAGTCTCCCCTCGTGATCTAATGGTATCCTTTCCTTCTTTTTTTCAACTTTATTATTTTCCATAATTTTATCTTCTCTATCACCTGTTCTCTCCTCTTCTTCTTCCATCTTTGTTGTGACTGTATCCACTTGGTTTTTGCATCTCAGTTATTGCATTTTTTATTTCAGCTTGACTAGTTTTTAGGTCTTTTACCTCTGCAGGAGGGCTTTCTCTGGTGTGTTCTTTTTCCAAGCACAGTTAGTAGTCTTATGACTGTTGTTCTAAATTTTTGTTCAGATAGATCGTCTATACCTGTTTTAAGCAAGTCCCTGACAGTGATTTCTTCATGACCTTACTTTTGAGGAGAATTCCTCCATCTTGTCATTTTGGCCAATTTTCTATTTTTTGCATGTTTTAAAAGCTTGTTATGTTTCCTGCACCCGAGAGTCCTACTATATTCAAAAGGGATCATATACTGTCCAGGACCTGGCACGTCAGGAAGTGTTTCTGGTGTGTGCTGTGTGTAGTCTGCTGTTGTGTTCTGGGTGCCCTTTCCCACTGGTCAGTCCTCTGGAGAGCTCTGCCTTGCTTGCAGTGGAGAGCCCTTGGACCTTTAATGAGGTGTGCTTTTATTTGTCTGTGAAAATAAGCCTGGAAAAAAGGAAAACAAACAAACCCTGATCTCAACAAAAGGGGGGGGAGGAGAAGGGAACAACAAAAAACAAACCAGTGAATCAAAAAAGTTATATAAGGCTGATTCAAAAAAAAAAAAAAAAAGGAAGAAAATAAACGATAAACAAGAAACAATGAGCCTATTTCCAAAAGAAAAAAAAGAAAGTAAAAAAACTAAGTCTGGTCCTATTTCCACCAGAACTTCAGGTGTAACTTCGAAGCGCTCAGTTTTCAGTACACTTGGTGGCTTTGGGGTGGTGGCCACGCTGGTCTCCTGGAGGAGAGGCCCAGTGCACTGCCTCAGGGTCTCTCCTGCCCCGGTTGTAAGTAAGCAGCTGCCGGCACAGGGGGTGGGGCTTGGTGTAAGTGGGTCTCACCGCCCCGGGGGATGCTGTGTTGCTCTCTTAAGTCCCACCCTGTTGGTGTTGGGCCGGGGGAGTGGTGGCACCCTGGCCTCTTACCCTGGCCGTGAGATCTCACAGCCCCCGTCTTCAGGCAGCCCTCACAGAAGAGCGAGGGAGTCCGCTCACCCTGAGCCATAACACTCCTGCCTTTTCTCTTTGGGACATGGCTGGGATTCAGAAGTCTTAAAGGACCTGGCAATGCAGTCCCATCCCTCTTCCTCCAGGGTAGAACCTCTCTACACTGTGTCTGAAGTTCTTTGTCCCTGAAAACCAGTCCCACGCCTGTACAGTGTGCAGACTCTATGGTGTAGCACCACTAAAATCAGCAAAGGTTATATCCCTGTGGGTGCGTCTCTGTCCCCTGCTGATAAAAGACTTTTTACTGGCACCCGCAGGGTCTTCTGTCCTTGGGGAGGCAATATACCCTCTTCTGGAAGTACTCCGGCAAGGAAGATTCTCTCCCAATGCCCCTGAGATTTCTATACCACACTACGCTCCCTGGAGCCAGCTCCCTCCTCCCCAGGAACACGTGTCACAGCTCGGCTCTGGAGACAGTCACACATGTCCAGAATCTCAGAGTTGAACTCCAGACCCTGTTTGTTACACAAACAAAACATGCTTCTTGTTCCCCAGTCCGTGGTCCAGAGAGGTTTTCCTCCTGTGTGAACTGACGGCACACTCTTATCCCCCCTCTTTTGTCTCTTCCTTCTAAGGGTCCCTCCCCCTGCAGCACCGCCATATTTCTCTCCCCCAGTTCACTTCCATGCACGTCACACTTGCCATGCTGTCTTCTTCCAACTGTGGAGATCCTGCCTGACTGTGGATCAATCTCCTGGGTGTTCCAAGTGATCTGACGCTCGCCTCAGGACAGTTGTGTTTGAGGGACTAGGAAAGCCCAGGGTCCCTCTACTTCTCCGCCATCTTAACTCCAAGTTCTTTTATTTTTAAAAACCACTAGGCATAGTTATTTTCGAATGTCTCATAATTTCAATATCTGAACCTTTTACAGACCCATTACTGTCACCCTCCTTCATAATGTCTTGTTTCCTTGTGTAATTAGTTACTTTGACTGTGAGCTGCTCATTCTCCTTAGAAAACTGTTCTGGGAATTCTTCGGGGCTTAGGATGAGAGTCCTTTCAGAGAAGATTTACATTCTGTCAGGGAACTCCACCAGTCCAGTTTAAACTAAATGTAGAGCCTGAGGTTTCTGTAACATGAGGCTCTTTGGTCTTGAGAATGGTGCAAGCCTAGTTTACAACACTAAATTCTCAGGGATTTTCTTTTCTTTTCTATTTTTTTTTTTTTTTTTTGGTCAACTTCGCCCACCTAAAGCAACTTCTCTTGCAGTGCTCTAGTGTGGTGCTGGGTTTACTATTGGTTCATCCTCAACCTAGCCCTTTGGGGGCCTGCTTTTTAGAAGGAGGGTCTTTGATTTCTGTTAGCCAGATCCTGTCAGGCCTTAAAACGTGAAGCTCGTAGTCCCCAGGTTTGGCAAATGCCCCAGGACAAAATCACCTTCAGGGGTTGGTTCTTTCTCCAGAGTCCTATTTTCACCTGGATTTCAATCTGGTAATTTCTTACTGTCTTGTCAGATCATTACTTCCAAAACAATAATAAAAACAATAATATAGGGGTGGCTCATTTGATTAAGGGTCTAACTTCAGCTCAGGTCATGACCTCACAGCTTGAGACTTCAAGCCCCGCATCAGGTTCTGTGTCAACAGCTCAGACCCTGGAGCCTGTTTTGGATTCTCTGTGCACCCCCCCGCCCCTCCCCTGCTCATGCTCTCTCTCCCAAAAATAAATCAACATTTAAAAAATAAAAACAACAAAAAAAGTTACCCATTAGTTTTTCTTGGTTTTGGTAATAGGATGATCAGAATTACCTACCCTTCATATGTTTCTGGAAACAAAATCTTCTGGTTATGAAAATACAAAGAAAGCTTTTGTCAAAAGTTTGGTGCTGCTGATTTGCATAGAGGATTCCTGGGTTTTCTTCTTAATCGTCCCACATCACCTGGTCATATTTCTTAATTTTACTTTCTAAACTTCTCTTTCTCAAGCCAAAAGCAAAATGCATGTAAAAGAGCCACCAGTTTTGGAATCTGCATCTGTGTGCTCTGAAGAACTTGGCTGGAGACAGCAGCCCCAAATGAAGTCACTTGTTAAACCCCTTGTCAGCCAACCAAGACCTAATGCCTTTCCTAATTGCAGTTTCCACACCCCAGGAATGAAAGCTTTAACCAGGCCTTATATGAAAAACCTACAGCGAGGGGTGCCAGGGTGGCTCAGTCCGTTAAGCATCCAACTTTGTTGAAGAGACTGTCTTTTCCCATTGGATGTTCTTTCCTGCTTTGTCAAACATTAATTGACCAAATAGTTGTAGACTTATTCTGAGTTTTCTATTCTGTTCTATTGATCGATTTGTCTATTTTTGTACCAGTACCATATTGTTTTGATCATTACAGCTTTGTAATATAACTTGAAGTGCAAAATTGTGGTGCCTTTAGCTCTGCTTTGCTTTTTCAAGATTACTTTGGCTATTCAGGGCCTTTTGTAGTTTCATCCACATTTGAGGAATATTTGTTCTACTTCTGTGAAAAATGCTGGTATTTTGATGGGGATTGCATTACCTGTGTAGATTGCTTTGGGTAGTGTAGATATTTTAACAATATTTGTTGTTTCAGTCCATGAGCATGGTATGTCTTTCCATTTCTTGGTGTCATCTTCAATTTTGTTCATCAGTATTTTGTCTTTTTCTGAGTATAGTTCTTTCACATCTTTGATTAGTTTTATTCCTAGGTATCTTAATATTTTTGGTGCAATTGTAAACACCATTATCTTCTTAATTTCTTTCTGCTTCATTTATTGGTATATAGAGATGTAACAGATTAGTATTTGATTTTATATCCTGTGATCTTACTGAATTTATCAGTTCTAGTAGGCTTTGATAGAGTCATTTATGTTTTCTATATATCATGTCACCTGCAAATACTTAAAGTTTTACCTCTACCTTATCAATCTGGATGACTTTTATTTTAGTTGTTTGATTGCTGTGGCTAGGACTTGCAGTATTCTGTTAAATAAAAGGGGTGAGAATGGACATCTTTGTCTTGTTCCTGACCTCAGGGTAAAAGCTCTGTTTTTTTCCCAACGAGTATGACATTTGCTGTGGGTTTTTCTTCTTTTTTAAATTATTTTTCTTTTTTAATGTTTTTGAGAGGGAGACACAGAATCCGAAGAGGCTCCAGGTTCCAAGCTGTCAGCACAGAGACTGATGTAGGGCTTGAACTCATGAACTCTGAGATCATGACCTGAGCCAAAGTTGGATGCTTAACTGACTGAGCCACCCTGGCACCCCTCGCTGTAGGTTTTTCACATAAGGCCTTTATTATGTTGAAGTATGTTCCCTCTAAACCTACTTTATTAAGGGCTTTTTTTTTTTTTGTCATGAATGAATGTTGTACTTTGTCAGGTGCTTTTTCTGCATCTGTTGAAATGATCATATGGCTCTTATCCTTTCTCTTTTTGATGTGATGAATCACATTGATTGATTTGTGAATATTTAACCACACTTCCAACCCAGGAATAAATCCCACTTGATTATGGTGAATATTTTTAATGTATTATTGGATTCAGTTTTGCTAGTATTTTGTTGAGGATTTTTGCATCTGTTTATCAAGGATATTGCCCTATTCTCTTTTTTTGGTGTTTTATCAAATTTTGGTATCAGGGTAATGGGGACTTCATAGAATGAATTTGGAAGTTTTCCATTTCTACTTTTTGGAGTAGTTTGAGAAGAATAGATTTTTACTCTTTAATTTCATAGAATTCTCCTGTAAAGCCATCCAGGCCTGGATATTTGTTTTAGGAGTTTTTGGAATACTGATTCAATTTCTTTGCTGGTTATCATTCTATGCAAATTTTCTATTTATTCCTGTTTCAGTTTTGTGGTTTGTAGTTTTCTAGGAATTTACCCATATCTTCTAAGTTGTCCAGTCTGTTCTCATATACTTTTTCATAATACTGTCTTATAATCATTTGTTATCTCTGTGGCATTGGTTGTCATTTCTCCTCTCTTGACTCATCTGGTAGAGGTTTTTCAATTTTGTTGATCTTTTCAAAGAACCAACTCCTGGTTTCATTGCTCTGTGCTATTGTTTGTTTTAGTTTTTCCTTCTATATCATTTATTTCTGCTCTAATCTTTATGATTTCCTTCGTTCTGCTGGTTTAGGGTTTTATATGTTCTTTTCTCAAACTTCTTTAAGGTATAAAGTTAGGTTGTTTGAGAATTTTCTTGCTTCTTGGGTTAGACCTGTATTGCTATAAACTTGCCTCTTAGAACAACGTTTGCTGCATCCCACAGGTTTTGGACTACAGTGTTATTTGTTTCCATGTACTTTTTTTATTTCTTCTTTTATTTCCTGGCTGACCCATTCATTGTTTAGTAGCATGTTATTTAACATACATGTGTTTGTCATCTTTGTAGTATTTTTCTTGTGGTAGACTTCTAGTTTCATTGTGTTATGTCAGGAAAGATGCATAGTGAGACTTTGACGTTCTTAATTTGTTAAGGCTTGTTTGGTGGCCCATGTGATCTATTTTGTAGAATGTTCTGTGTGCACTTGAAGAGAATGTGCATCCTGCTGTTGTAGGGTGGAATGTTATGAATATGTCTGTTAAATCCATCTGTTCCAGTGTGTCATTCAAAACCATTGTTTCATTGCTGATTTTCTGTCCATTGATGTAGGTGGGTGTTAAAGTCCTCTACTACTATTGTATTATTATTGGTTAGTTTATGTTTATTATTACCTGTTTTATGTATTTAGGTACTCCTATGTTGAGGCATAAATTTTATAATACCTTCTTGTTGGATTGTTCCCTTTATTACATAGTATCATTCCATGTTTCTTGTTATAGGTTTTAAGTCTAAATTGCCTAAGTATTGCTACTCTAGCTTTCTGTTGACACCCATTTGCATGATAGATGTTTCTCTATTCCTTCACTTTCGATCTGCATGTGTCTTTAGGTCTAAAAGGAGTCTCTTGCAGGCAGGATGTAGATGGGTCTTTTTTTTTTTTTTTATCCATTTGTCACCCTATGTCTTTTTATTGGAGTGTTTAGTCCATTTATAGTCAAAGTAATTACTAATATGTGTTTATTGTCACTTCACTATTTTTTGTGGTTGTTTCTGAGGATTTTCTGCTTTTGTCTTTCATGGTTTTCTGGTTTTTTTTTAAATGACATATTTAGATTCCTTTCACTTTGTTTCATGTTTGAGTGGTTTGTGATGGTTGTCTACCGGTTACCATTAGGTTGGTGTGTGACCTCTGGCGAATATGTCTGTATTAAGTTGATGGTTAAGGGTGAAGCCATTCTTTACCCCTCTTCTCCCCACATTTTGTATGTTATGTTTTACTTCCTTTTGAGTTCCTTGACTGATGTTTTACAGAAATACTCATTTTAACTGCTTTTGTGTTTCCTACTTTTATGCTACCACTTTTAGTCTCTCCACTCGGAGTCCCCTTTAGTATTTCCCGCAGGGCTGGTTTAGCGGTCATGAATTTCTTTAGTCTTTGTTGTCTGGGAAACTCTTCTTCTATCCTGAATGATAGCCGTGCTTGATAGATTTGGCTGCAAATTTTTCCCACTTAGCACTTAGAATATATCATCCCACTCCATTTTTGCATTGTAAGTTTCTGCTGAAAAATCCTTTAATAACCTTAGAGGGTTTCCCTTGTAAGTCATGGTCTTATTTTGTCTTGGTGCTTTTACATATTTCTATTACTGTATTTTGCCAATTTAATTACAATATATCTGTGGATCTGCTTTTGTTGATTTTTGGAGGGGGGCGTCCTCTGTGTCTCCTATACCTGGACATCTCTTTCCTTCCCCAGGTTAAGTAAGTTTTAAGCTATTATTTCTTCCAATAAATTTTCTTCCCCTTTTCTCTCTCTTCTACTTCTGGGACTTCAATAATTTGAATATTATGTTTGATGGAGAAGGTGAGTTCCCTAAATCTACTCTCATTTTGCATAATTTTTTTTCTTTTGTTCAGCTTACTTTCCATTGCTCTTCTATTTATTAATTTGTTCATGTTCTTCCAGCCTGCTGCTCCTTCTATCACATGTGTTTCTGAGTTCATTTACTGAGCCCTTTATCTTTGCTGTTATTTCTTATCTCTATTTAATAGTCTAATGCCTTCCCCTCTTTTCTCAAGTCCATGAGTTTTTATATGATCATTAAATTCTCTATCAGGGCACCTAGTGGCTCAGTCAGTTAAGTGTCCAACTTCAGATCAGGTCATGATTTCCGGGTTCGTGAGCTTAAGCCGCACATTGGGCTCTCTCTGCTGTCAGCTCAGAGCCTGCTTCAGAATTTTTGTCTCCATCTATGCCCCTCCTCCACTCACGCTCTTTCTCAAAAATTAAAAACATATTTAAAGACGTCTATAAGGCCTGTTACTTATTAATCTCTTTTGCTTATGGCCTTGTCCTGTTCTTTCATTTGGTACAAGCCTCTCGGTCTCATTTTGTCTTAGTCTCTTTGCCTGTTTCTGTATGTCAGGAACGTCAACTGCATCTCTTGTTCTTGAGGGTAAGGCCTCACGAAGAGGTGGTCTTGTGCCTTGTGGCGTCCCGTTCCGCGGGGCCTGGCACTTCGGAGAGGGTGTCCAGAGTGTGCTGCCGTGTGATTGGCTGCTGTGTGCTGGCTACCCCATCCTGCGGGGCAGTCATTGCAGAGGCTCTTCTCCTGTTGTGCACAGTAAACTTTCATCCCTGGCCCGAACGCGGTATGTTTTAACAAGGTGTGCGCTGGTGTGTGTAGAACAAGACTGATCACCGCCTCCGGAACTGAGACCCTGCAAAATTCCCAGGTTGGTAGACACAGTGTGAACAGCGGTTGGGGTTAGTCTGGGGAAGGAGCCCACCGCACTGGGACTGAGGCCGGCAGGACTAGACAGGTGGTTCCACTTGGCGTGAGGGCTTGGTGTAATCACCTCAGGTATCGACTGTGGGTGCTGCACAGGGTCCTGCAGGTTGCCCCCTGCTTGTGCTGAGGGCTGGCAGAGGGAAATGGCAGTTCCCTTGTTACCAGAAGGGTCTCTTGGTGAGCCCGGTCTCTAGGATCCGCACTGAAAGGAGCAAATAACCTCCCCACTGTGTGCCTCAGGCGCTCTTCACTTTCCGCACTGTATGTCTGTGGGCTATTTGCCTGCCCTCCGGCTCTGTCTGGGCTTTATACCAGCCAAGCCTCCTGACCTTTAAAACTCCAGGCTTTACGCCCTACTGACTGCAAGAACTCATGAAACTTGGACCCTCTCACTTTCAAAGCCAACATTTCCGTTAGTCTGCCGCTAGCCCCTCTCCACGCCTGCAGCTTCCTCCCCACCACAGCTGCCTCGATCCATTTCTCTCCCAAACCTCAGCCCCCCACTTCCTACCTTCTTCGTTGTGGCTTCTTCTATACCTTTAGTAGTGGAGTTTGTTCTGCCAGTCTTCAGGTCAATTTTTGGGGTATTTAGAACGATTTGATACTTATCTAGTTGTACTCATGGGACCCGGTGTACCTAGGGTCCTCCTACTCCGTACTGTCATCCAATCTCTGGGCTCTAATCTACATTTTGATGAAACACTTTATTTCATGAATGTACTGTAATAATTTTTCAAAAAGACAGTAAATGTGATCATGCTTGGAAAGTTATTCATCTTTAACAAAAACTTAGTAAAAATGCCCTACTTTTCAAACACTTAGTGAAATATTTAGGGCATTAGCATTATATAGACATTATAGAAAAGTGTTTATTTTGGGGCTCCTGGGTGGCTCAGTCAGTCAAGCATCCAGCTCTTGATTTCAGCTCAAGTCATGATCTTATGGTTCGTGAGTTTAAGCCCCATGTTGGGCTCTGTGCTGTCAGTGCAGAGCGTGCTTAGGATTCTCTCTGCCCCTCCCAAGCTTGTGCTCTTTGCCTTAAAATTAATCAGCTTTTAAAAAAGTGTTTATCTTAATGACATTTATTCAACAAACATTTGAATTTATTCAACAAACATTTGAATGTCTCCTGTGTGCTGAAAGCAGGACGTAGGGATGAGTTAAACACCATCTTACACCATAGGACATAGACCCGTGCTATTTGAGAAACACACTTAACACCTGTGGAGCCCAGAAGGGCACGCGGAGTGAGGGTTGAAGATGAGTGAGTTGTTGAATGCTTCTTGGAGGCTTTATCACCTAATCACCTAAAGTGAGTGAGCCAGAGGCAGGCATTCCTGGTTGAGGGGTCAGCATGAGCAAAGGCAGAGAGACAGAGAAAACTGTATTGTGAATATGTGTGCATGAACATAAGGTAGAGCAAGTCAGTGATGCTGACACAGAAAATGAAAAGCAAAACATGAGGCTGTCTGTGTAGCATGGGCCAGATCAGAGTTTTGTGGGTTAGGCTGTATTCTGAACATTATCCTGGAGACTAGAGGGAGTTTCAAATGTTTTCAGTAGGGGACCGAAGTTACTGGGTTTTGTTACAAATATACTCTGGTAATAGAATGTGAGGGAGAGGGTCTGGGACAGGAAAACTAGTTATGTTTTTTTGTTTGTTTCAGGAAGAGATTCGCAGGTCTGAACTGAGAGAGGGAAGACAGATCGTAACATTGAGTTAAGTAGATCAGTAGTACTGTAAGTCTGATCACGTGTGGGATAATGGAGCGGGAATTTCACCTGGGTGGTTGGATGAACACCCCCCCCCCCCAATTAGGTAGATATTAAGGAAGATGGTAAGTTTGGACCTGCTGTATTTGAGTAGGCCTCTGGGTGGAAATGCATCACAGGTGGAAAAATTCAGAGGTCTGGGCTAGAGGTATCAATGCATGGAGGCTTTGGTAGATAGGTGACAGCTGAGACCATGAGAACAGCAGAGATCAGCCGAGATGAATGTGGAGATAAATGGGACAGGACATTTAAGAGGTAAATGTGTGAGTAAGAGCATAGGAAAGAGAAGGGAGCCATCATGTTACAACAGAGGACAAAGGAGTAGTTTCAAGGAATGAATTATTAGCGGCAAATACAGAAGAGATCCTCTGATAAGATCAGAACTACACACGCTCAGCTGGCAATCAAGAGGTCACAGCGTCTGAGGGAGGAGAACCGGAAGGGGATGGAACAGTGAGGTGGTAAATGTGCACGGCATGAGAACTCGGGATCTGCGCGGAGGGAAGGGAGCCTAGAGCTGATGTTCTGGAGATCTGCATTTCCCAGAAGGATAAACCAGGAACGTGTGTGTTCCGGAGGAGGAAGGAAAAGTGAGAGGTTGAAGAGAAGAGTTGTTTTTTCCCAAGCTTACAAATCTGGTAGAAATCTTCAGGTTGCTCAGGGAGACTGTATCAGAACCAAGCTTGTAGCCAGTTCATTCATCAGCATTGTTCATACGCACAATAGCCAATCCATCTTCACATGCCTCCCTTGAGCTTTAAGTCAAAGAAGTAACAGCTCGATAGCAAATTACAGGATAAAGTAAAATTGTGTTGTCAATCAAAGAATGATGCTTTTTCTGGGATGAATACAAATCAATATAAACCCAAACTGCACTTTCCTGCAGAGACTATGTCATAGACTGGCAGAAAAGTGAACCGGCAGCTTACACTACTCACCGAGAGAGCAGCACAAGCCCTGGAAAGCGTCAAGAGGCCCATGTCCTTTATGAATACTAAACAGGTCACCCAGTCCTTTGTACCAATAAAGTGAAGGCTCAGTCGCCCATGTGACAGCATATAGGCAAAATTCCTGATCAAGGACGCACTTTTATGTTAACTAAAAAATTTTTGGTGAGGTTGGTAATTTGAATGATTCTAAAATTCCTTTCAAGAACATATTTCTCTCTGTTGGAATAACCCAAACAAATATTTTAATAAATAGGTTTTAATAGAATGAAGAGCTGTGAACCGAGTAAAGATGGCGTTGTCTCTAGGGAACAGATAACCCATTAGAGAAACTTCAAATAAAACAGAATAATAATTTAAAACAAAGGGAGAAGAACCTGAATCCATGAGAGATGCCTGATTTTGATTGGCTGCTCTCTAAAAAAAAAAAAAAAAAGTAAAGCTTAAAACATTCAAAACAAAACACATTAAAAAACGTATTTAAAGGCTTGAACACTTGGGCCTGTGTCCGTGGAGGGGATGTTTGTAGCAAGCTAATAAAATTAAGACTTTTTAAGGATTATTCCTTCCCTTCATTCTTTGTCAACAAATGGTGACTGAGTGCCTGGCAATGCAGAGGTGCTTTCTCGCCAGCTTGTACTTGTGCATGCGTGCAGGGACACGGAGGGACACGGACTTCCTTCTCTTGCAGGCTGGCCCGAGTCCGTGGTCTCCACTGCCCATCTCTCTGAGGCTCACACCCGTCAGTGCTGCTGCCGCCTCCCGGTCCCTTCTCGTCATTCACTGCAATGCTGGGGCCTGATACAGCTCTCTTCTCTACTTTAACTTCTGCCATCCTCCTGGAGGATTTTCATGCCCACCAGCCAACCCAACTGCCCTTGCAGATTTCCTGTTCTTGTTTGGTCTCATGCTCTTCGTTTAGTCACTGCAAGATCACACTCCACCATGAACTTGCTCCTCTCTGATCACTAATCCACACATCCTGGTCTGAGACTAGTGTTTCCTGTCCTTCCAAGCCTGCTTGTTCCAGCAAGTCCCAGTAGCTCAGATCTGTTATCAGACTGTCCATCGGGCTCCTTCCTATCTTCCCACTGCTCTGTTAGCCCTCATGTCCTTAGCTATCCGGCTTAGATATGTAGGGCCATTCTTTCAGCAGTTATTCAATTAGCATCCCTTTGATCAAACTCTGGCAAAACACCAAATATCTCCATTTTCTCTATGTCTGTACTCAGGCATCAGGGTGCTACTATGGAGGGGAACCAAAAAAAAAGAAAACCATAGTAGGCAAATTTTCGCTTTAAGTTCTCAGTCATCAAATCGTTGGGTCCTGTTCTATAGTCCTGCTATATACCTAGTCACTTTGTTCTCCACAAAAGACATTTTAAAACCTCCTTTTTCAAAAGTTCAGTCTCATCCGGACTCTGACTTCACAGAGGAAACCACAGCCTGCACGTGCACCTAACCCCTTCTTTCTGGGATAGAAGCACCCAGTCCCTCCACCAATACTTTGGACCCCACCCTCTTCCAACCTTGTAGGGAACTCACAACCATCACTGATTGCTTTTGTCTATCTTCAACTTCTCCCTCTTTCCCAGGCAGGTCCTTTTGAGAAAGGAAAGCAGTAGCTAAAACGGGAAAGGGATGCACACTGTTGCTTCATTCTCTCCTCCTTTTCACATCCAGAATTCAAAGTTTTATAGCTTCTTTCTACTGTGTGCTGCCTCAGCTGCTGGGGAGGAAATGTCTGCAAGCCACTGGTTATTTCTCGGTTAAATCCAGTCGCTGCCTTCAATCCCTCACTCGGCTTGGTCTCTCAGCAGCATTCAGTGTGGTACTGAAAAACTCCCTTCTTCCTTTACTCCTCCTGGTTTTCCCGTCATCTCTTCAGCTACCACTTGTCAGTCTCTTGTGCCTTCATCCCTTCTGCCACCTAACTTTTGAGAGTTCCTTTGGTTTTTCCCTCAGTTTTCTTTTTCTTGTCCCCTACAGCCGGTTGGCACATTTTCTTCTTTAAAGGACCATAAAGTAAAATTATTAGGCTCTGCAGGCCAGAAGGTCTGCCTGTTGCAACTTCGCAACTCTGCCATGGTAGCGTGAAAGCAGCCGCAGACAAGTACTGGATTAATGGGCATGGCTTATTCCAACAAGACTGTTTACAAAAACAGACGGGCTGGATTTTGCATGTGGTTTGCCAGGCCATATTTCATATGCTCCCTAGAAAGGTATCCTTTCCTGTGTCCCCAAATCTGTATATCCAACCACCTGACGTCAATCCATATCTAAATGTCTCTATGGTATCTCATCAAAGATCTTAACCTAGAAATTCTGCCCTTTCCCTCCAAATCTGGTCTCCCTCCAGTGTCCTTAGCAAAAGGCACTGCCATTCAAATGGCTGCACAAGGCAGAAAATAAGAGAAGTACCTAAAAGAGGGTTAAGTCTAGAAATGGGCATTATTTGAAGCACACAAATTTAACATTTCGCTAACAGAACTAAACTTTATTTCCATGTTTATTACATGTTTTCTTTGATGTTGTATACATATTAGAATTAACATACAACTTGGGAGAAAAGCTGGACATTCTCCACTGAATGGGTTAAAAAGGAATGTAAAACTACAAAATACTTGTTTAAGTGTTGAATTCTAAATTATGGCAAACAAAACGATAATTACCTTGCCATTTTTCTCTTTCTAGTTTCCCAAGATGAATTTCGTTATAAAATAGTTTTCATAACAGTTTACTTCAAGAAAGGAAATGCGGGATTAAAACCATTTGACTTTATAGAGTACAAATAAAGAGTCTTAACACAGAACTCCTATCTTCTATTTAAAATACAAATACTTCATGAAGTATGAATTGAGAGGGATTAACTGATGTCAACTGCAACTCTAATGACCTGAGCAAACCCAGACATGCCATTTGCTCTGGTCTGGAAGAGTTAGTCTGATTTAAAGGTGACACACAGTGGAATTCTATTTGAGAACTATGTTAACCATTTGCTACTAAGGATGGGGATGGCCAAATACTAAGTGCTTAGTGATAGAAATTGAGATTCATCAATTCCAAGTGGCTAAAAGAATTAATCATTCCACTCTCTCTCCAATCTACGGCCATGTACAAATGTAGAATTTTTAAAAGTCACACTCTGCCTACTCTGAAACTGCTGAAAGTCACAGCACACAAAGAATACTGTTTGTAGTAGAATTCCCATGTTTAAAGAAAACCAAAATTATGGGTGGTTTATCAAAATTGTTATTTGGTAATTAATATGGTTTTCTAATTCTCTAACCCCCAGAACATTTTGTGAAGAAAGCTGTGTTCTTCTAAATACTACTAATTTTTACTTAGATACATTTAAAAGAATCAGCTTAAAATAATTTTCCACCAGGAATTACAGGATGAAAACTCAATAAAATAAATATGCTTATTATTCTGTTAAGGGTTAGAATCATCTGCAAAAACCATGTTCTTTTTAATGATGTTTATAGGAGACATTTAATAAAGACTTCTACTTTGATTATTACACTCATAAATACCTTCTCATGTAACTGTTTAGGACAGATGATTTATGGCTTTTCAGTATTTAAAATTTCACATTTAATGTTATGTTAAAGCTTTCAAAATCAGTCTTCCAAGATCAGATGCTTAAATAAGAAAAGAAAGGCTAAACGAGAGACAAACTCCTTATCAAATAGCTTCCTCCCTTCCCCGGAACTCAACATTTCTCTTAAACTTCAAGGCACACTTCTTTTCTTAGACCCCAGGGGTCAACAAACTTTTTCTGCAAAGGGCCAGGTAATCAACAAACATTTCAGGCTTTGTGGGTCATGTGGTCACTATGTAACTACCTGACTTCTGTGCTGTCCTGAGAAAGCAGTCATAGACCGTAGGTATTTACAAAAAAGAGAGCAGTCTGAATTTGGCCGGCAGGCCGAAGTCAGCCTCTTGCCTTAGAACAAGAGACATAAATAAAAAATGAAACCAAACCAAACCTGTCAGATGTGACAACTGACTCAAAATCTGGCAGTTAATCACTTGAGAACATTTTGATGTTGAACGCTTTGCATGTAGCCAACTTATTATTTTTGGTTAAGACTTTTCTATTCAAACATATGTCCTCATTCTTTAATTTATCCTCATTTAAGAACCTATTTATGGAGGGATTCAGTTTAAAATTAATAAATGATGTCCATACAATTTAATATTCAATTTAATTTTTAAAAAACTTAATGAAAAATAGAACAGAATCAAAACATTTAAAATAAGTACACTCACTACCCATTCCAGTAATTCATTTAAGTCATATCAACTATAGAATAGGAAAAATAAATTCAGAAGTGTAATTACTTTAAAATACACTACTTCCACTTTTGTTAATATTTTACATTTATGTATATATTCTGTAGTGGAAGCAGAAATTCTCTCTAAAAACATCTCCTTAAAATCTTGAGGTGCATGTTAGAGCCACAGGCAATATCTGACATATAAAATTGCAGTACAGGCCTTCAAATTTGGCATTTCACTGGTACAATACAATGACCAACATATAATCACTGTACAGTGCCTAGACATTCCAGTAAGAACCATTATTTTCTTTAATGTAGAATGATTAATACATATTCTACAAGGGGCAGTGAGGTTAGTAATTCTATAGGGTACGTCCTGACATACTTTCCAAATTGTACAATAACACAAACAACTCTGTTAAGGCCATGTTTTATTTGCTGATTAATGGACAAAAGGCAATGTAATTTATTTTCAAGTATTTTCTTGAAAGTCTGTGCTCATAAAAATCATGAAAAGTTGGAAAGACTGTTAAATCACTGAAACTTTAAATATATCTTACACAATCTTGTTTGTACAAAAATACAAGTTAAATATAAACATAAAGCAATCAATGATAATTTTATGCAAATCTATTTTTATGTGATCTTCAGTTATATATAAAAGTTTCTGGGTTTGGTTATTTGTGAAAAGAATACCAGATTGAATTACTATCTCTTGGCAAAGGGCCCTAAAAAGCTTACTTATCATTCATCTTTTACATGGTTAAGTGCATTTCCTAATTTGAGATCACTTAAACATTGGAAAAAAAAAATGAAAGGGCAGTATGTCCATAAACCAACAAATAATTTGGCTGTAATGTATCATAAAACACAAACCCCCCACATCTGTACAATAAACATGATTACATATACGCAGGTGCACACGCACGCAGGCGAGCACGCACACCCACTCATAAAGCCTAATGAGGCGCTACTTCCAGTTCAATATTCAGCTCTGCATTTTTTCTTATTTCATCAAATGAATAGCTTTTGGTCACCTTCCCATTTTTGAAGACAGTATGGAGAAGATCCTGCACAAATAAAACAAGACTAAAATGTAACAGCTGTATTAGATGATGAAGCAAAATAAGGCTTTGAGGAGTCGGACTGACTAGTCAAATACAGAGATGTTAGATGGCATTCAAATTAGGAAATAATTTTATATGCAGTGCTGGTGGAGCAGGCAGAAAGCATGGTACTATCTAAAATGGCTATGTATGGGTATTTAGCTTTTATAAAAAGGAATGATCTAAATATTACATTCTTCAGTGTTTTTCTTGCAGTTTCCAGAAAACAAGAAAATGCTAGCTGACCCTTCTTTTTATTTTTCCAGGTGGAAGACGCTTACTGCTTGGCTGCCCAGAAGAACCGTGGCTGTTGCTGGTAATTATGACTGACAGCAAGGAAAGCCTGCCAGACCTTCCCTTGTTCCTAGACAACAGACTCAACTTACTAACCCCTAAAAACTAAGAAACCAAGCCAGAAACAAAAATAAGTATTGATTTCTTGATGAATGTACAGACTGATTTAAAAACTCGGTGTATATTCCAGAAGTTACTGAGACATGTAATCCATCTGATCTATTCAAGGGTATCAACGGTCAAGTGAGAATTAAAACTGAATTCCCTTTTAGTCTGGTAAAGCCACTCTGGTCTCCCTGAGGAATTATCTGCCCTTAGTTTCTCTTTGAAAAATCCAGATATAATCTGTGGTGCCTAAATTTTCCACCAAGATTGATATGCACAACCTTTTCTTTAAGTTAAATATCATCAAGGAATGGTGGTTCCTATTCTTAAAATGAATAGATTTTAATTGATTACTGCTTCAAATGTTTTACGGTATCATTTATATACTCTTGAAATCAATGTTGTTTTATTTTTTTTTTATTTATAGTTTATTGTCAAGTTGGTTTCCATATAACACCCAGTGCTCTTTCCCCTCCCCCTTCAGCCCTCAGTTTGTTTTCAGTATTCAAGAGTCTCTCATGATTTGCTTCCCTCCCTCTCCCTGTTTTCCCCCTTTCCCCTCCCCCTGGTCCTCCATTAGGTTTCTCCTGTTAGACCTATGAGTGCACACATATGGTATCTGTCCTTTTCCGCCTGACTTATTTCGCTTAGCATGACACCCTCGAGGTCCATTCACTTTGCTACGAATGGCCAGATTTCATTCTTTCTCATTGCCATGTAGTTCAATGTCATTTTAAAGTCATACTCAGGACTACGTCTACAGTGACTTTAGTCCATGTGGATACATTAATTTGGCAAACTCTCAGTAGCTACAAGAGTTCACTGAAGGCTACTCAACAACCTGAACAACAGGCTCTATCAGTTCATTTAGGAACTTATTTTTCATTAAAGACAGAAAAATGTTTAGTACTAGCTCAAAACCTTAATATCAAATATACCATAAGTAGAATATCTGATATAGTATAAAGAATCTACAGGGATAAATTAGTGTTTTACGTTTGGAGTAATTTTTCTCTCAAAATGAGTTTTTTCAATCCAGTGGCTTAAATCTTGTAGCTTCTGAGTTTATAAATATAAGTGGATTTTTTATGTTAAAGAACATTAGATCATATGGACCACTTAAGCATACTATAAACTTTTCCAGTTTGGCTGACTTGAATCAGAAAACTTGGTTAAATGTAGCTTTCACCAATTAAAAGGTAATCAGAATCCAGTCTAGTGTTTCACATTTTTGCTTTTGTAGCCCAGAATTGCTGTGAAACCACATGAGACTAAAGAAAACCCTCTCAACTGGATTCTGTTAAGTTTTTAAAAAAATGGGATTGTCTTTCAACACCTTAGAATTTGGATAGCTCTTCCTTTATTAAAGTTATCTGAGTTTTACTACCAAATAAATAGCTTCCTTTAAGTATTCTTAGCTGTTCCTTTTCAGAAATGATTCACTGCTAAACTGGCACTAAGAGTAAGATGGAACACACAAAAGCTTGTTGAAGTTCATCAGTCACCACCCTGCTGCTCACTGTGCGGAAGAACTCTTAACTCTCTTTATGAATGTCAGAGTTTTCACCCACTGTATGAGATCTAGCCCCTTCTTGGTTTTCATCTTATTTTGTAGGCTAGGTCAGCAATTGTACATGTTTTACAGTGAAAGTACTTTGTCCTTCAAGAAAAAACTTCTTTTGGAGATACTTTAAATCCTCAACATAAGAGCCTGCTTTCATAATTTGGAAAATCAGCAGATAACATACCTGACCATATTCCTCAAGGTCTCCTTTTCCTTCCTCAAGTGTAACAAAATTCCCTGCTGGTGTTCTATGCAGAGATAATCGGCCCTTTTTTGATCTTTTGTTGGGATCAGCAACAGGGTCCTTGAAGACATTAATCTGGAAGAAAGAGAAATAAAAGACTAATCAGGAATATTATTCCCATTAAAGAAAAAAGTTTACACATACTTTATATATAAACCTAAGTCCTTTATGGGTATAATTAAACGAATCCACACGGGGCTTTTAGAAATGTAACTCTACCCTATGTTGGAGGACAGTCTTCTGTTAGGAAAAAAGGTATGAACAAAATTGAAGTCTTGAATATCTTTTCTAACATTCCAGATGTAGGAAGTCTTTGAGGTTGGGGTGTGACCCTTAAGGGATCTTCTTTTATATTTTGAATTGCCTTTCAACTCATTCAAGTAAGCACATGCAGGCTATTGGAAAAAAAAAATCTATGTCAGCTGTATTATATATATAATCTGTGGCAAGGGAACTAAGATTTTTACTAAGGTAAAGGCTTCCATTCCATACTTTATAACTTTTCCTCTTGTTACTTTTTACTTTATTCCTTGTTTCTGTGAAAAACAAAGAAGATCTGGAGAACCGGAGGAGTACAGGTTTAAAGATCAGAAAGGAAGGAGGCCAACATAACAGAAGTAGTGATGCCCTGGAGGAAAAGCAGATGAATAAACCCCAGAAGTTTCCAAAGACAGAGGTGAGGAAAACAAGGAACCAACCCAGAACCCAGGTGTTCTGAGGAGTTCTTAGTACCCCCAGGCCCACCTTTGGATCCACAGAGTTTCAAGAGGCTAAAACAGACAGCTTGGGGTCCTGTTCTAAGACTGTTAGAATGGGATTCTGGTGTCACAACTCCCACCCCAGGTTCCCCCTTCCGAAAACACCGACAATGTTCACACATTTGCTTATCTTTCATGTATGGTGGCTGGGTTTGCTGACATTCCCCCTGAAAATGGTCTTTTTGACACAAAGGTAAATACTGAGCCAGTGGGAAACGACTGGCCTGCATTACTTCTCAAATAATCATCTTTTTCCTCCTTTCTCCAAGTCATTTATTTATTTTAACCTAACGTCTCTTTTCTTTCCTTGTTTTGAGTCAAGGTCAGTGGTACCCGACAACATATTATTAGTTTAGGAACACATCCTCTGACTACGGTATTCAGTAACTGCATTCTGCCTGACACTTAAAGAAGGTACTAACATAAGAGTAGAAGTCAGGAAGGACATACCCCAAGGCCATTGGTTACAACGTAGCTACACTTGAAGGAACAATTCAAGAGATCTCTTGTTAACTTCTGTAGCAAAGCTCCACCAGACCCAAAGGCAATGTTTTCAATACTCCATTTTTTTTGCTTCATGCCTTCTACAATCTAGAGGATCAAAAAACACAAACTAAGTAATTTTAAAGAGGAAGGAGATTACTTCCCATGTCATATTAATGAATAAAGTAATACATGCTGGAGCTATTTTATAACACCATATATAGTGAAGTAAGAGTAAGGCCTACAGAGCTATAGTCCACATTTTCTCTTTTAAAAGAACTACCCACCTCAAAAAGGCCAGGCTGAGGTGTAAGTACAGAAGGAGGATTTCATTTGAAATTCCTGAATTTGTGGTGTTGCCACTGTGGCTGTCGTTAGGGTTGGGGGAATGAGGGAATGAGAAGTAACTGGTGATAAGACAGTTAAGGTCTTGTGTCTAACAGAAAAGAGATTTTTGTCTCTTTACCGAAATAAGTGGATTCATTCTGCTACACAGAAACCCCAGAGCAAAATTATACTGTCAACTTCATGATGTCACGGGGAATACTGACCATGAACAGCCAAGTTCAAGAATGAGGTTGACAATGAGAAAAGTTTGAAGTTAAACAAATTTTTCATTGTGTCAAAATTAAGGCTTCTAGTATATGTACAAAGCAAAACGGTACAGTTACTTTTCCCGCTTTGGAAAACTTATTTTGAGCCCCCTTCAGGACCAAGAAAGCAGGTGTTACCCCTTATGTAAACCAACACACAAGTCAAACTGGCACTGGTGAAACCTTGGTCAGGGATGAATAAAGAGTACCCGTCTCAATATTTAACTTCTTGTTTGTAAAGTTAAAAAAAAAAAAGTTCAAGTTTTAAGCTCAACTTTAAAAAACACCTACACTCTCAGCATTTATTTAAAAAAAAAACCAAAACCAAAAACAAAGGAACTTCGGTTTTTAAAGGGAAGTTCAAATACCTGACTGGGCCAATCGACTTTTAAGGAGATGAATGCCAGATCTGAGCAATGGGAAGAGCTAATGAGTTCTCTGACAACAGTACAGGCCCCTGTTCATGCCATTTTCATCTGAAAGGGCGAGAAATGCAGGTGAGGGCACCTGCTAAACCAGCTAAAAGGTAGGTGCAGGTAACAGTTCTTAACTGATACCAAGGTAAGAAAACTTTACATTAGCTGAGCTAAGGAGACAGCAGCAATTTAAAAAATGCCCACGGAGATTCCTATACTTAGGTCTTCCTCCTCATTGCAGACTTTATGCCTGCCTGCCTTTTCCCATGAAAGCCCCTAATGTCCCAACACCAAATTACTTAGAGGACTTTGAGGAGTTTCCACTTTTCTTAGGTAAGACAGTTTGGGAGAGCTGATGGAAAAAATCTCATTTCTGTAACTGCAAGAGATCTATTCCAGAAACCTCATTCTGGAACTCTACATGTCCATCAACCACAGAAACCCTGTTTGTTACACTCAACAGTTCTTGCTTGTATAGGACTCTGTTGGAACACAAACTATTTACAGTTTGGATACTGCCCTTACTCTCACCACACCAAATTCTTGCAAACAGAAAAATCCTTTGATAACTTGTGTTATAAAAGTGGATACCAGGTGATGGTCATGGAAGAGGGCACTTGTGGGGAAGAGCCCTGGGTGTTATATGGAAATAAAATTGATAATAAACTATATATATTAAAAAGTGGATACCATCTGAGACTAATAGATGTTAAAAATATCAGAGGTTTTATGATAGTCTATGTTACACTATCCAATGACAGGAGTATTTTAGGTATTTGTTAAAATGAAATTGTAGCTTATTTAAAAGTTTATTTATAGGGGAAAAAAATGAGGCCAAAAGTTTTAAGATAATATAACACTGGCTAAATCTAACCACAATAGTGATGACAGTTAATGCTTAATTTAGAAGAGGTAATCCTATACTTTTTAAGAAAGCATACATTAATGCCATTCACATTTTGTAATAAATTGTCAGAGTTATGTCCAGCTCCATTCCAATAACCTACTTAAGCAGTATCAAATTTTCTTGTTTCATATACAAGGAAATGTTCTTTGGCATTTTGTTTCATGGCGACACCTCTTTAGGCTCATCATCAAGGGTGCCCAATCAGGACAGAGTATCAAGTATAGTTTGGCTGATACACTGGACTTACTATTAAAGTTGACTGTTGAAACACAGGTTTGAACTGCATCAGTCTATTTATACATGGAATTTTTTCCCCCGATAAATACAGTATAGTACTGAAATGTATTTTCTCTTATAATTTTAATATTTTAATATTTTTCTAATAAAATATGGTTTCTAATATATATGGTTACATAAAACAAATATTTCTTTTATGTAGCTTACTAGGAATACAGTATATAATACAAATATATGTGTTAATCAACTGTTGATGTTATTGGTAAGGCTTCTGGTCAATGGCAGGCTACCAGGAGCTAAGCTAAGTTTAGGTAGAGTCAAAACTTACACCCCACCCAGTCAAAAAATCCATGTATAAGAGGTGTCCTTGACTCAAATCTCTGCATTATTCAAGGGTCAACTGCATTTATAAACTTTAAGCAATTAACAGAAAAGACATATACTATCATTAATATTTATGAAAAGAATCACAATTATACTTAAATCATTAATGTGCTATTTGTCAAACCGATAAGGAGCTTAATTACAAGGGTTGCCTTATTGGAACTTTAATAAAACACATACCTCTTGTAGAGTATTAATATCTACTCCATCCCCTTGAATAATTCTAAGATAAGGTGGCAGCAACTTGTAGCCCTTTGAGTTCTCAGTAATAGGGAACTTCTTACCCAGAATATCTAAAACCTATAGGAGAAAATATGCATACAACACAAAATAACTAAAACTGAAAAAAACTTTGTAAAACCTTTTAAAGTTAAAAAAAAAAAATGTGTTTGCTGGGGCACCTGAGTGGCTCCATCCCAACTCTTGGTTTCTGCTCAGGTCATGATCTCATGGTTCATGAGATCGAGCCCCACATCTAGAGAGACAGTAGTATTTATCTTACGGTTTTCACAGAGATTATATGACATAGCTTAAGTAGAGCACCTAACAGTATTTTTCTAGTAGTAGGCATCAAATAATTTGTTCTTATTAGTGATTTTGAAGAAGGCAAACCAAGTCCTGATTACTAAACACAAAAAGCAACAATGCTATACTGAGGATCAACAGTATCTAAAAAATCACTATCTGAATATTATTTTTGAATTCTTTTTATTCCACATCCCCTTCCATGTATTTCTTTTGCACTAAAAACTTCAAAGGTATAGCAATGACGTGTAGTAAAGAAAAACCACAAACTTGGTAGCCAAATCATAGAATTAATGCTATTAATTTTCAAGATAAGCAGAAAATAACGGATAATTATCTATTCAACAGTATATAAATAACCTAGAACTCTGGGTACCCTTTTTCTGTTATTAATGTGTGGCCTTAGACAAATTTATTACTCTTCCTGAGCTACAACTCTAAAATAAGGGGCCTGGTCCAGTAACGACATGTGCATAAATTAAATTACAACAGTATCAATATCATTGGTCCACAGGAATTTTATGTATTAAAATTTACCTTTAATACAGTGTCCAGAGGATTTCCAGAATCAGGTCTGATTATTAGTGGTGCCTCTGTACTTCTTGACAGTATTAAATGTCTTAGATCTTCACCCCATATTTTTTCACATGCATTATAAATATCATAGCTATCGCTGACCACAGATACAGGCACTGACGAAAACTGTGTTACTATATGTTCAAAAGCATCTTTTTCACGGTCTTTCCCCCAGGCTGTTATGGTACTAGAAAACAAAATGAAAATAGAGATTCACTTAGGCAGACACATTATCTATTCCAAAATTGTATCTGATGTACTATATACTTAGACCATCAACACTGCAAAGCTGAGTGATTTAGTTTATTGAATGCACGTAAAAAGGTTCATCGACAATTTGGGCCAAACCACCCCTTGGCTGATGTTTAAGACTATAAAGAATCTTATTCCGGTCTCACAGTTATTTTAACTAATGTTATATTCAACCACTTTTTTTTTTTTTTTAAATTTCTGAACCTCCTCATTTAAAACCAGTTAACAAGGGGGTGCCTGGCTGGCACATTTGGAAGCATGCAACTCTTGATCTCAGGATTGTGGGTTTGAGCCTCAGGTTGGATGTGGAGTGTACTTAAAAAATACAATAAAATCAGTTGACCAAAACAAGCAGCTGCTGAATGCACTTTGTACATTATGCCAAGATGTGAGAAAGAATGAACACATACTCCCGTTACTTGCTAGGCAATGCAAGGACTTGCTTCCTTCTGTGAGTTTTCAAAACCATATACCAATAATTGCAAGGACATACATTGGTCTTTATTTTTAAAACTTCTGAAGGCAACTACTTAGGCAATTATTTATACTATACCATACATCCATACATGCAGCCAACCAACCCTTTAGCTGGTGTATCTTCAAATGGCCAGTAACAGGCAGGCATATATTTCATTTATGAAATATTCACTATTAATTAATATACACCCAGGGAACTTAAGAATTTTAATAGTTTGAGCAAACCATAATTTTGATGGGAAGTAAGATGTGAGAATTTCTATTAGGCAAAAACTAGTGATTTTCACAATGTCCTCAATAATGGTTCTTACTGAACAGATTAATAATTTGTGACAAGTACTTCTTGGTTAATTAAATCATTTTAAAAATTCTTAAACAGAACTGAATAATCAATTTGAAAACCTGTTACCCATTCCTCATGCCCAGCCATTTTTCCTTCTCCCTAATTTTCTAGTCTTTACCTCTACCCCATTCATTTATTATATAACTCCATGTAGGTATAAGTTTATCTCAGAACTGTTTGAAGAGTCATACTAATTTGTTTGAAATTGTCTATTATTTTTTTTCCCGTAAGGGGTAAACTATTTTCCCTTGCTGCCAATGATACACTGGTGATAATACAGCTCGTACACTTCAGGGTTATAAAGAGTCAGCTGCCCAGAGACTACTCTTATCTGAAACAGAGAGTCTATTTACATAAAACTCAGTTTATAGTGAACACTCTTAACAACTACAGAGGCTGCCCGTAGTTATGATGCCAACTCCCTACTTCGTGCCAACATCTGTAGGCTGAAGGGAAAATTCAGATGCGAGAAGCCCCATCTTCAGACCAAGAACTACTATTGTCCTCTTAATAAGGATGGAGAGAATTAAGCTCAAAGAATACCGACGCCAGGGAGCTCTGTAACGTAACCATGACCTACAGGTAGAGCTCATCGCCTACGCAGTTATGTTTTACCAGCAATGCTCGGATACAGTCATCTAGCTCTATTTGAATTGTCTAGCAACGTTCATTGTTCATTATTAGTCTTTATCTTACTTGCTTTCTCTTTGGCACTTGAACTTTCCTTTCCCATTGACTTCAGTGACCTCTCCTCCATTTAGATTTTTTTCCCCCCTCTATTTCTCTGGTTCCTTTACAGTCTCCCTCAGAGGTCGTGTTCTCTGTCAATATAAATCATAGGCTCTGCCCTGTGTATTTGCTTTCCTCGATACACCTCCCTGTGTGAAAGATACTCAAAGCTTCTTAAAAATCCTCTCATGGTAAGGGTTTCCAAAATCTGTCCCTTAGTCCAGGTTTTTCTCCTGGACTCCAGATCTATTTGTTAGGTAGAGAGATGATTACCTTAATTACATCATCTGGAGACATTTCCTGCAGTACCCTCTACATAATCCAATCATAACACCTGTTCTTCTGATGACAGTATTGGTATATGAGGCTCATAAATATTTGTTCAGTGAATTTTCCTAATGCTATTATTCCAATTTCCAGCATCAAATCGATACCTTTCCAAAGTTTGAGGGAAAGGTTACTTAATAGGACATTTCTTTTTTTTCTCAATTTCTAGTGATTTATTATTTTACTTATATAGTTTAACAAAGCAATTTTACATAAGCTCACATTAACCACAAAATGTAAGCATTTTTTTAAACCACATGATGTACAATTTTAAATAGTTTAATGTCGCTCTTAAATTTTTTGGTCAGCCAAACCCTCCCCACATCTTTGGGTTCAGTGGGTTGGTTTTTTTTGTTAATGTTTTATCATTGGCTACAAGAAAGCTTTGCACAATCTCAGAGTAAGAAAATTAGGAATATGAAAATCACTATATGAATAGAAAGAATCAATATGTGAACTGGTAGTACACTGGGAAGAAAACAGAAAAGTTGTGTTAGAACAATGATAGTGGCATATTTCTAAGTCCAGATTCATACATTCCTTAAGAAAATATAACCATAATGGCAATGTTCTAAACTTTAGAGGTCTCTTATTTTAGGGGGCCGGGGAAGAGAAGGAGAGGGAATCTTAAGCAGGCTCCACGTTATTCAGCACAGAGTCTGACGCCAGGTTTGATCCCACAACCGTAGGATCATGACCTGAGCCTAAATCCAGAGGTGGACACTCAACTGCTCAACCACTGAGCCACCCAAGTGCCAAGTTATTTTAGATGTTAGCTCTTTGCTCCTTAAAGACCTTCTGACGTTGGAAACAAAATTTTAGCTCCTCCTTTTGTCTGGCTGGATGGAGGAACTGAGGAAGAGAGGTAAGTGACTTGACCAAAGCCACTCAGATGTCAGCTGTAAGGTCACTAGACCACTCAGGCTTCCTAACTTTCAGTTTAAAGCTCTTTTCACTATACTATGTATTGTTTACAAGACTTTTCTATTTAAGAACATCTGAAATATTTTTATATATGAAGGAGTCAATTTTACAAACGTAGTAAATACTATGAGACACTAAATGGATTCACCATTTTAACATGAAAACCCTAAAGATAAAGATATCTTTATTCTCAGATTCATAATCGTGATGTTGCTAACGTGAAACAAAACCATCAGTAAAGAGTCTAATATATGGGTATTACTTAAGTCCAAAAGAAAAATACTGTAACTGTAGAGCCTTCATCAGTTGACAACATCCTTGTGTTCCACTCTGATGGGTCTCGACTATCAGAATCCTTCATAAGGCCCTACTGATACAGCAAGGCTCCTAGATGTTAGCAGAGTTTATCCAAATCATCAAATTCTAGCGATTTCATTGCCTGTGTTTAGCCACTTCTTTCCATTCACTGAACCACTAGTTTTCAACCTTGTTCATCTCTCCAAATTGTTGGAACAGCTTTCTATTCAGCCCAATTTCTTGTTTCTCTTTTTGTCAATTCATAGGATATCCTATCAAAACCACCTTCCTAAAATATTTCTCTGATGACAAAGCTGCTTACACTCAAAACTTCAATGCCCAGTCCCATTTGAAAAAGGAATTACAGGGGCGCCTGGGTGGCTCAGTCAGTTAAGTGTCCAACTTCAGCTCACGTCATGATCTTACCACTTGTGGGTTCAAGCCTTGTGTCGGGCTCTGTGCTGACAGCTAAGAGCCTGGAGCCTGCTTCCGATTCTGTGTCTCCCTCCTTCTCTGCCCCTCCCCTACTTGTACTCTGTCTCTCTCACAAAAAATGTTAAAAACATTTTTTTTTAAATAAAAAAGGAATTAGAATAACCTTGTATGCTCTGCACACAGTTAACATTCAATGTTAAAATGAATTTATGGGCCTTTGCAGGTTAACCTATCTTCTGAGTCTAGCCCATGGTCCCTACAAAATCTGTTTCAGCCCTTTCTCCCTAAGCACATTCACTCTACTCTTTCATTCTTGCTTTCTCAGGACAATGTTGGATGTGTGGTAGGCACGCAGTAAAGATCTTCTCGGAGGATGGCTGCTCACTCATGTCTGCCATTAAATCTGACCATTCTCTCAAGAAATTAAGATTTCACATACTGTCTCTGTAAAGCTTTCTTGATCCTGACACTGAGATAACATCTTTCCTTTCTTTCCCTTGTGCCGCTAGAGCACTTTAACCCTTTAAAAGTACTTAATCAACAGAACAGAGTGTTTATACTGTATTATTTTTATACTGATTATAGAGTCAGTTTTTTTTATTTTCCTATCTCTTTTAGCACCCAGTAGATTGTACTGGATAAAAGCTCAGCTTTATTTTAAAACTCACTGCTGGTTTTAGCCCCCTACAATATCCAAGTATAAGCAGAACTTAATAAACTTTCCCAAACTCATTATTGTAATTAATTTTTGCTATTAAGAACCAGAAATCAGGCTTGTCATATGCCGTAAAAACTTCATGGCCTTCTGACAAAGTTACCACTAGGAGCAGAACAGCTGCAGCCCCTAGTTTAACTTGAGATGTTTAGTAACATCACATAAGGAAGCCTAAGAAGGATCTGAACTCACTTCCTTTCCTCAAAAGGCCTTATAAGCTCTTCCACACTTGACGGCACTGGGTCCAAGTGACAGCTTCCAGGGCAAGGTTACGTGAAGTCATGTAGAAAAGCGGGAAGAGGTGACCAAGTTTTATAGTGAGTGCTTCTAGATTTAGCACATGAAACCTACCTGCATATGGCAACAGAGCAGCTGAAAAAGTCCTTAAAATAAAACTTACATGTGAATGTAAGAGTTGAAAGTTTTTAAATTGCTTTCATGAGGATGGTTCAAAGTTCTCTACCTCCCTGATACTAATCTTTAAACCTAGTATAAATGCTGAATTTGTAAGGCTTTAAGTGAT
This sequence comes from Suricata suricatta, assembly GCF_006229205.1. NCBI lineage: Eukaryota > Metazoa > Chordata > Mammalia > Carnivora > Herpestidae > Suricata > Suricata suricatta. The sequence continues at coordinate 61,904,928 of NC_043701.1, read as the reverse complement.
GAGAATTTAGTATAGTACCTGGCTCTGAAATTAAGCCAAACATCACTGAGTTACCAATAGAAGAGTGAATGAAAAAAATAATTTCAGAAAACAAACATTTAGATAATAGGTGAAGACAGAATTTTACCTGTGTTCTGCTGCTGGAACAGAATAGCCTGGAACAGGATCTTTAGTTCCATAGTATTTTTTAACAAAAGCAATTCCTGCTACAGTATCTGTTCCTTTGAAGTTAACCAAATGAGCAGATGCTCCTATGCCAGCAGTCTGGAAAATAAACCAGAAACCAAAATCCAAAAAAGAAAAAGACCCATAGTTTGAGGCCTAAAGCAATATATGTCTCAAAGGAATATCTGTCTTCAGATATTCTTAGAGTTATGTTCCTTACGGCAAAGATCCAGTTTTTCCTAAATATTTAAGAAGTCAACTGTTACCTCCTCAAAAACGTACCAAACAATGGCCCACCCCCCATTTTCCACCAGCACCTTTTCTCTTACTCTGCCTTGTGCTTCTCTGTAGCATTATATTACAATATATAACATTTATGCCTGTCCATCATCCATCTAACAGAGAAATGATAGGGACATTTGCTGAAAGCTTTATTCCAGGTACTCTGAACAGAAGCTATATATATTGACTGAATCCCTAGAATTTCAAAACACAGCCTCCTCAGAACCAAGATCAGTATCAATAATTCCCCCCAAATTTATAACAGTAATCCAACCAACCACATTTTATTAAATGAAGTGCACTTCATGCTTCCATACCTCTTGGGAAGAAACTCCTCTATAGCCAAAATCATGTAGCTTATACTCCAGACCATCTAAGTTACCAGATGTTTCCAGCAAATATTTAGCCAATATTTTCTTCTGCTCTCTAGAATTTGTGGCCACTGTGATTGGATACCAGGACTGAACAAGAATAGTCTGTAATGATAAAAATTAATTACAAATATTAGAACATAAAATAGAGTTCTTTCTGAGGAGAATCCCTGCTTCTCTGGACGTATGTCCTGGACCTCCATACTACTAGAAATACTAGTTAGACATTTCAGCTGTATTGCAGAATGCCTACCACATACATTCCAGATATAGTGCATAGCTCAGCTCTCAAATCAGCCACACCAAGGATAAGCAGAGCAGGACCTTAATAGTAGAGGATATCAGATTACCTAGTTTCTATCCAAAGTGCCAATGAAGCAAATAATATTTAGAAAGACTCTGTGGTGAAAGACCAATCTTTTAATAAAATACACTCATACTTGGATGTTGAGGCAATTACCATAAAGGTTTCTTTAAAAAAAATTTTTAAGTTTGTTTCTGAGAGACAGAAAGCATGAGTCAGGGTGGCGCAGAGAGAGAGGGAAACAGAATCCCAAGCAGGCTCTGTACTGTCAGTGCAGAGCCCAACGCGGGGCTCGAACCCACAAACTGTGAGATTGTGACCTGAGTCACAATCAAGATCCAGATGCCCAACTAACTGAGCCACCCAAGTGCCCCACCACAAAAGTTTCTAAAGTTTGGCTAGCTTCAATTTCTATACTAAATGTGTAGCTGCATCAAGTAGTTTATGCACCAGCATAAGAATGCACCTTGAATAGTATGGGTCTAAAGAAGCTGTTCATTTACTCCTCTTTGTAGTCTTGGACCTAATTTTTCCTTAGATCTATTATGAGTACTGGCAGGTTAGTCAGTTTAGATTTACATTTGCTTATTAGCACTAGAAAATTCTATTAGCTGAGTTATGCTTTAGGTCGTCCTTGGCTTTTAGCAAGTCATTTTAAGAAAGTCACGTGAAACAATTCTGCATGTGCTGTAGAAGTGTGGGATCACTGTCTATTTTACAATTCTTTTTAACAGCAGAAAGGTTTCGTTTTGCTTTCTGGTTGGAAGAGATGGTTAAGTTTAGCTCAATATGTTCATTCCTCAGCTCCTTTCTAAGTCTGAGACACCTTTGCAAAATCTTTAGGCTCTTTTAAACAGGTTTTGAAATCTGATTTGACAACTAAGGTTTCTTCTAGCACCAATATTGATACTGCTAAAGCAGTTCAATAATTTTAGTGGGTTTTAAAATTCAGTGTATGGTAAATAACAATCAAAGAATATTATTAATAACATTGAACATACACTGGGAGAGGTTACTGGAAGGAATACTATTTAGCACTATTACTTAAAATGTTTTATTAAATTAACAATTGCCTGAAGAACAACTTTAAGTTTGCAAATAACAAGTTTGTTGGGTTTGGTAACGGATTTCATATAGAAGGTGGTAAACTTGGGTTGGGGATGGATAAAGTCAGGATAAGCCTTCTCTAACCCACACAACAGAAACCCACAAAGGATGCAAAGTTACTATGAAAAAGGCTCTTCTGGAGATGTGGTAGCAAGTGTAAACACAATTTTTTATAAAACACAGGATCTATCAGAAACTACAAGAGGGATTGGGTCAGACCACAAACAATTGTGGCTTAGTTAAAAATACCTAACAAGCACTGAAATTCTTTAAAAATCATACTTACTAGTAAAATAGAAGGTAAATTTGGTCAAAGTTCTGTTTCGGGTTCTAAGCAAATAAAAACAAGTACCTATGTATGGTTTTTTCCCTTCAAAAGCTAGCACTCCCACATTGGATTTTACATTTAATAATTTTTATTTATTTATTTTTTTTAGGTTTGTTTATTTTGAGAGAGAGAGAACAGAGGAGGGGCAGAGAGAGAGGAGGAGAGAGAATAGGATCCCAAGCAGGCTCCGTGCTATCAGTGGGACCTGAGCTCATGGCCTGTGAGCCAAAATCAAGAGTTGAGACACTCAACTGACTGAGTCGCCCAGGCGTCCCTACATTTAATAATTTTTAAATTAAAAATGGTTTATCTTTATTTGCTAACCAACTGCTCTGAGAAGTCTATATATAAAAATTTTAACTTTATGGTTTTTTAAGTGAAATATACCCAAATAATGATTAAGACAACAGGTTTTTGGTGGTGGTTGTTTTTAAAGGCTAGTGTTTCTTCACTTTCTGAAGACAATAAAGAAAAACATACGTGAAGCAAGGTGAACTGGGAACCTCCAGGTCCATAAATATCTGCTTTATGAAAATTCAATTAGACCCAGGGAAAAGTACTTATTGACTAAACCCCCAATCAGAAAACAAAGAAAAGTAAAAAAAAAAGGTTATCCTTGATGATGATTTTCAAAGTAAGATTTATCTGTTTGGAATCATTTGGTATTGAAGGTAAAAGGACTGATTGGTAGACAAGATGATATAATTAAGAACTCTTACTCTTGTGTTTTTAATAATACCATTCTCTTAAAATCACATTATTTCCTAGTGCAAATACTGTAACAGCTATACAAAAACTAATAATGAGGTAAGTTTTCTTTTACTTTGAGCGCATAGTTAATTCAAAGTTTTAAGATACAGCAGTAAACTATTTAAAATCATTATTTTGGCTAACTGAATATTTTTTCTGGGCCTTTTAGCCCACTATAAGTTAATGTCCCATAAAGAGTCTAATTAAGAAAGTTTAAAATTTTCTGTCAACTTAGAAATTTTATTTCAAACATATTCTTGGGCCTCTTAATTCTCATAAATTTTCTAGTCCTTATAAATAACCTCAAATGTATTATTTTACAATACAACAACAAAGGAGTTTAACCAATAAACTAACAAGATAAAGAATTAGTTCTAAGTGCTATGTAAAAAACACCTCAGACAGAAAGGTGGTATTTCTATAGTCACTTTCTAGGGTATTTCCTCTAACAGATAAAATCTAAATTGAACTGTTGAAAAGCTAATTATGTAAATAAAATTAAAACTATGAGCATGTGAAAACAGGACTGCTTGTGTCCAGATGAAAGGAGAAGAAACAAAAAGCCTTGCAATATAAACTCACAGTCTATAATGTATCCTCCTTTCTGGACTTAATGATCAGCAAGTGTTGAATGTTTTTAAATGAGAAATATTAGGTGGTGAAGCCTCGGCTTTAAACTGATTGGATAATGAAGAGAGCTATTATTAAAAATCTAAAAAAAATTCCATTAATATAATTAGAAAAGAATACCTGCAAAATATCTTAAGTTACTAAAAATATACCAGTGCTGTTTTTCACAGTTTTCTCTAAGACAACATAATTTCAGATGGCAACAAACGAGATGGAAGCCAACTGAGTTTTATGGGTACCAGTTCTTAATAATTTCACATCGACTTAGAATGTTCGATTTCACTGGAAGGAATCTTATTTAGTTCAGCTGTCATTTTATAAATGAGGAAACTAAGGCCTGGAAAGAGTTAGTAAATTATAGATCACATGGCTTTATCAGCAGCGATCGTAAACTAGAATCCCAGTTGAATAGTTTTTACATCTTCAATTAATGTTAAATAATAATTAAAAACAAAACAATTCACCTCAATCCAATTTGTAAGCCAGTAACACTCTGGATCTGTGTTTTCCACTGTGAAGAGAACATTTCCTCGGGGAATGACATAGCCCTCAGGAACAGCTTTTATTTCTATTGGAAGATGCCCATCATATTTCTGGTAAGAAACAATAATGAATTTATTATTCATTCAACAAATGATAATCAGGTACCTGCTTTAATAGGTTCTTTATATTTTACTGAAGCTAAACTTACTGTCACAGAAACTGCAATTATATATGTTATTATGTTGCTACTAATATCCTTATTCTCTTAAATTAGCTAAGATGATTAACAGTTTAGGTACCGATATTAATTTTTACATCTTATGTAGTCAAAGTACTTCTGCTAAGTACATTTCTACTAGAAGACAGAGATAATCTCAAACTGGTCAAAACAAAGTTGTTTTTTCTCAAGATTTCAAAAAAAGAGTTTATTCCAACATATTCCAAAAATTTCCAAGAACACTATCTTTCTTCTAAGTAGCCATTTTTATAAAAGAAAAGCTAAAGACTAAAAGACAAAATAAGGGCTACTATTAAAAAAAAAAAAAAAAAAGGGAAGGAAAGAGAGAGACCCTTGCTAGTAGAAGAACCTGAAACAGGTTTTCTCTTTATTCTGGCAGTACATCCTGGTGGTAGACCTGACACCATTTTCATAGTAGCCGACAGACCAATCATTAAGTATACTTTCTAGAACTTTGGCATCAATATCCAAGTACAACAATTCTCTCCAAAATTAGGCCGAAACATATTTCAGTGTATATGATCAGATATTTAATTATGCCTCCCTTCTTTTAAAAGTAAGAGCTGTGGCTAAATTTTGGCTACGAAGGCAAATTATTTCAGAAATCCTAGTAGGTTTTATGTAATTTGGGACACATAAATAGATAAAAGAAAAATCAGTTTAATGAGAAGCACTGGAGGTCTCATGATATGGCAGAAAGGAAACTGCCTTAGAAATCCTAGCTTGGACTCAAAAATCTGGACTGGACTGTGGGCAAGTCATTCAACATCTCTCATCTCAAGATTATTCTTCCAACAGGGTTAGATAAGACCATGTCTAGGTTTGATCTCTAAGATCTAGAATCTTAGATCCCTAAGATTTTGATAAAAATCCAAAGATTTATCACTCTGGCTACTGGGAATTGTATATAGTGTAACACTTATTTATTACTATTCTCTTCCCAACAAACCAAATGGGATAAGTGCCGGAGTTAGCCCACAGATTTTACTGACCTTACTTAAGATATGGGGAAATTACTTGACTTCTTCAAAGACCCATAAGTAAAAAATAGTAAAACTCAGTATTACAGCATAGGCCTGAAAGTTGTTTTTTTTTATTCTAACATTTTATTGATATAGTGATAGGCAATTTTATTAAAGGTTTATATAATTCAAAACACAAAACCACACATAACCTTCTTTGACCAATGTCAAGTTATTTTTTGAGATAGAGAATTGTCTAATCTCCCTCTTAACATAACCATTACTTTTGAAAGAAATTTCCATAGTTAAATTTTAATTCAAGAAGTACTTACAATTATTATTTATTTATTTTTAGGATGATAAACATGTAGTCTCATATTCTTTTTTTTAATAGTTTATTGTCAAATTAGTTTCCATACAACACCCAGTGCTCTTTCCCACAAGTGCCCGCCTCCATCACCCCCACCTCTTTTCCCCCCTTCCTCTCCCCCCCTCAGTTCATTTTCAGTATTCAATAGTCTCTCAGGTTTTGCGTCCCTCTCTCTCCCCAACTCTCTTTCCCTCTTCCCGTCCCCCTGGTCCTCCATTAGGTTTCTCCTGCTCTCCTGTTAGACCTATGAGTGCAAACATATGGTATCTGTCCTTCTCTGCCTGACTTATTTCACTTAGCATGACACCCTCGAGGTCCATCCACTTTCCTACAAATGTAGGCCTGAAAGTTAAACTATCTCGAATTATTTTGTGTTTGATAGTCTACAATGGAAAGAAAAGACATTTGTTTTTAAGATATAAATTAATTAACACTTAACGTGCCAAGATGCCAAAAGATCCTATTCCCAACCTATCTTCATAATAATCACCACCACCAGAGGACATTCAACTCTTATAACTCAATTCCCCTATGTCTGGATGCTCAAAATTAAGTAACTGATCCAAACATGCTAGGAATTATTATAGTACAAGAAAGAATGAAAATCAACTTTATGGATCTATACCGAAATATTCCCTCAGTGAGGGAAATTTCCTAGAATTACTGGGTAATGATAGACTCATTACATCTATTGCCTTAGATAAAGGATAGCCAAGAAAATAGACCAAGATTTCAAAATTGCCAAATAACCATGCCCCTTCTTAATATTTTCAAAGAAAAGATGAAATCACCTTTCTGAAAAACGCTATTTAAATCATAATTCATTTATATTACAACAAATTACTTAGACCTGCTATAGATTCTACATACTAATGATTTGCCACCAGAAAAAAACCAACCTTAGATGTTACCCTTAACTTTTCACAAGAATGTCTAAAATAGATCTTATATTTGGGTCAGACAGCAAAAAGTTGTAATTATAGAACAGTCTTCTATTCAAACTCCTTTGTAAGAAATTTTGAAATAAGAGGAAAACCAAAGTAGAGCAAAACATTAAAAACATTTTTTACCTCAAGAATGTAGTTCCATCCCTTTTCATTAAAGACATCATCCTGGAAATGCTCTCTGTACACCTCTTTGGCTTCCTGGATCTTCTCTTTGGTCACTACTTTACCTAAAAGGACAAATGTTTCCTGTTTACATTTCGAAAGGCATTCTATGAATTGCTGAGTTGTGGCAGATTTAATGTCTCTACCTATCTCACCATTCTGTGGATAAAAACAACAAGAACTGAGAGGTTAAATGATCACCCAGAGTCAACAGCAGAGCCAGAAAAGGAATCTGCACTTCTGTTCACTCACTCTAAGCATGTGTTAATTTCCAATTTGAAAAACAGGTGTGAAGAAATTATTACACAGAGCATTTAAAAAAGTCCTTCTAATATGTATTTTTTTCTATCACTATTAATTTAAATACTCTTCAAATATGATACAGATAATTCCTCAGGTGAGTCTTTTTGCTTTATTCATAAAGGATATCTTCAGGGCTGATAATCCAATAATTTTCACAGTTACTAAGTTTAAGTTTTTGCTCCTCAAATACACTTTGTTATCTTTATCTGTAAAATGAGGGTAACAGTAGAGGACCCACTTACAGGAGGACTGTGAGGACTGAGTTAAGACATAGGAAGCACTTTGCATAATGCTGGCCTGTAACAGGCAACCAATATATTTTAGGTATAATTAATCATGTCATACTGTATGAAGTTTTTAAGCTATAAAATTGAAGTGTTAAACCAGTCTTAAAAAATTTGCCAAGATTATAGAAAATTTTCAGTATCTGTGTAAAATTCGACTTACTCTGTATTCAATTCTGAGATTATTTTTATTTCAAAGGCCAGAGATGAAATTTTCCAAAATGTATAGAACTTCTGGGAACTGTTCCCCCTGAACCCCCTGGAAATACCATTATAAAACAAACTAGAAACGGACTTTCAAATAAAAATGCACAGAAATTATTTTGGGGGTTTTCCAATTTAAAATACATTTGAGACTAAGGCCATAGTGTCAGACAGTTCTGAAAAATAGGGCTTTAAGATAAAAATGACTATGATAAAAATATTCTAATTGCTACCATAATTCAAAATGAGTTCCCAGGTTAATAATAAAACCTTTACTGTGAATTAAGGACTTGAAATCTATTAACATACCAGATTAGCCTCAGAAAATTATAAACTTATTCCCAAATTTATTAGTTACAGAAAACCTTTCTCATATTTAGAACCAAGCACATATACTGAATTATAAGACTTAATGCATTCAAATTAACACTTTTTTTTACAATAAAAAAAAACCTTAAATAGTCAAATTTAGTAAATATCAAAATTATTACTGTTCAAAGAGTTACTTTAAATAATAGACTATAACAATATAGGAGAAAAATTATGAAGAGCTACATAAAAGCAGAGTTTTAAGAGTACTAGGAAAAATAATACCTTTTAAGTACTTATTAAGAATGTACTGCAACCCATAAAATACTGTTTCCTCGTATTTCACCTTCTTTATTTTGGAGTTTTCAGTCTTCTTTTCACGGCATTCAAAGTATGAATAAACTTTGCTGGTATTGGGCGGGTACTGTTTATAGTGAGTAACCTAAAGGGGAAAGCATACTTGAATTAGAAAACATTTGAGCAGAATACAAATCATGACAGAAAGGGCTTGAAATTATTTAAAACCAGAGAAACTATCCCTATTGCTATTCATCAGCTTCTTTTCCTGGCTGTAAAGAATAAAAAGTAAGTATCATACTTATTAGGATACTTCTAACTTTCACTATCTTACTTTGAAAACCAAAGGAAAGTATTAGATTTTATGAACAAATCAACTGAACTAAGGAAGTACAAGGCCTCTAAGCTGGACAGACGCTTGAAATCAAAGTTTGAAGAAAGGTATCTCATTTGATCTTGGGGAATGGTCTTCCTTCAGGAAAAGGGGGATGTAGCTGCCTGGCAGGGGCATACTCAGGATACAAAAGAACGAACTGGAAGCAGAATGCGGTACTGTTACTATCTAAACGTGGTATGTGTGAGAAGTCAACAGGCCGTGCCTTGCCATGACTTGACCTGTTCACCTGTACAGTGAGGTAGGGAGAGGGACTCCTCCCATCTTCGCAGTAACACTATGGAACCTGGGTGAGAGCAACAGCAGGAGAAAAAAATATCCTGTTTTGTAATACTACTTTTTCTCCAATTACCACCAAATTGGGAAATAAGTGTATCCAATGCAACATCAAATCCTTAGGAGTGTAAAAATAAGAAGTATTACCATAAATTTCTTTTCCATGAATTTGGGTTAAGTCACTGTTGAAAGTTAATTTGTCTTTATTTCAAGAAAACAGTGAGTTCATTATAGTTGATTTTTTTTTCCCTTTTAATGTGATTAAAACATTTTACCAACAGAAAATAACTGGAGGATTAATGTACATTTGCTCTGTTGAAACAGTAGGAATAATGCCTTAAAACTTAAGCTATAAGGGAGTAAGGTAGGTTATGGCAGGATGTTCTTTGCGGCACAGGTTTCATGAATGAACCATGTTTCCTGGTTAGCTCTGATCCTCAGTTTAGGGAAGCCAATACTTTCCTTGTTTGGTTGCACAATCTTAATCCCAATAAAACTTGGCTTTAACCTTAAAAATCTTTATGGCTTAGCACAAAAATTCTAAGATGAATTGTCACTCTAATGAAACAGCACCCTGATGCAGCTTGAAGGCAACCAGGAGGTGAATCTTAAACCTAGAGGTAGTATCTACACCAGGTTTTTTTTAACCTCCCAGGTTAAAACCTGGAGACTGATACCACTGGAGTCTGAAGTAGCAGTTCAGTGAAATAGCTAAAGCTAAACCCAGAGCAGTTAAATCTTCAAGCCGATTCACTAAAATGCAAAAACAACATAAAGATTTATATGAACACCACCCTATTTCAACTGATTGGAAAGAGAACACCATCCAAAGACATACCCAAGAAGTATAGAAAAATGAAAATGCCCCATTTACAATCCAAATAACTCTTAACTCCTTTAGTGGGAATAAGCAGTGAGGTAGAAGAAAAGTCAACTATGACAAAGTCAAAATCGAAGGAAGGTCTGGATCACATCATACAAGTTTATAAAAACCAGATCCATAGTTGTGACTCTCAATAGTTAGTCTGACCTTTACAGTTTACTTAATGGTAAATCTTTATGAATTTACTTTTTCTATATAGATTTAAAAGTATGAGTAGGCAAATGAATCTTCTGAGTAGACCAAACAGTTAAAAGCTGAATGGAAAATGTCCCTAAACCATTTAATTCCACTTTGGTCTAACAGTATACTAAAATTTTTTAATCAAATAGAGTCCCAGTTCTGAACAATAACTGAATATATTTATAATTTTAAAGCTTTACTTCTGCCATGCTGTTTAATTATGGTACCTAAAACCTTAGCACAGGGCCACCTGCATGGCTCAGTCAGTTAAGTGTTGGATGCTTGATTTTGGCTCAGGTCATGGTCTCACAGTTAGTGGTTCTGAGCCCTGCACTGGATTCCATGCTAATAGCATGGAGCCTGTTTGGGATTCTCTTTCCCTCTCTCTCTGTCCCTCCCCTGCTCGTGCACACTTGCTCTTTCTCTCTCTGTCAAAATAAACAAACATTAAAAAAAAAACTTCTTTGGAAAACTTTAGAGAACTGTTCTAGAATTTAGCTAATGCAGCTAATGCTGAGGAAATTAACCAGCCAGTAGATGATTTACAGTGATTCTAGTTTTCCTAAGTTTATTATCCTCTTTATTTTACATTCTGCTAAACTGAACTCTCTGAACTGCTGGGAACCTCCACCAGAAAATGAGATGATATACCAGAAAATCAAGTTAATAAATTGTTATTTTATAAATAGTTCATCCACAAATATATGTCCTATGTCCACTATGTATCAGGCAGTTTCAGAGACTGAGGATGGGGAAGTAAAATGGACTGAGACAGTTCCTATTCTCAAAGGGCTAATATAAATACTATAATTTCAGATCCAGATGGAGGTTTGAAAATTTAAAAGAAAATGAGAGACCAGAGGGGGCCTGATAGACTGCTGTAAATGGGGGGCCAAAAAGGCTTCTCCGAGATGGTGACATGTGACCTACACAACAAGGAGACAGGAGACACACTGACTTAAGGTACAGGGCATGATGAAGGCCAGTGTGGCTGGTTCTTAGTGCAGAGAAGGAAGTACATACATGATAAGGTCAGAGAGAGATGCAGAGACACGATCATGTAAGGCTTATAGACAACCACAAGGAGCTTGAATTTTACATCAAGCGCAATAGGAAGCTACTGTATGTTTTAAGCTGGAATGAATTATGATCTGATTCATATTTCATAAGAATCAGCTTAACAGTGAGGTAGAGAATGGATTACAAGGTGACCAAAGAGGAAGCAGGACCATCAGGTGAAAGATTACTACCAAAGACTAGCTTAGGGGAGAGAAGTGTCTCATTTTGAGATAAAGGAAAATTAGGCTAAAACACTATATGTGGAAGATAATATGGGGGAGGGATTAAGACAACATTTTGGACTCAAGCAACTGGGTGAATAACGGTACCATTTACAGAGAATGGGGAAAGGCTGTGGAAGGAATGGGCTAGAGCTCAGTTTTAAGTATGTCATGCAACGCTAACACAGTTTCACAGTATTCAAAATTAAGGTGAACTACAAAAAAGCTCTTAAATCACATTGGTTTTCTTAGGGCTACTTTAGCTTCTATCAATAGAGAAAATGGTTCTACAATAAATTTAACATTTTTTATAAGATGAAAATAGCTAATTTCTCATAATATCCTCAGCAAACCTTACTCCTAAAAATGTTTCCTAAACTAGCAGGATTTTCCTCCAGCTAACAGAGCATTACCAGTACATAAATACATGTGTGGCAAAGAACACAGGCACACAAAAAAATGTAGTTCTTTTAACAGAACTTAATTTCACAGTCATGTGAGTGATTTACTTCATGAAAAGCTTCTAAAAGTTAAAATCCCTAGGGTAATATCCTTGTCCCAAGTATGGCATTTAAAGAGAAATATGAGAAATATTTACATTGCATAGAATCTTTCTGTGAGAGCAATCTCTTAACTTTTTCCTGAGCTTCTCCAGGTTTTCCATAGAGTTGATTTGGAAGAGCTTTCCTCTCACAATGAGATCACATGTCCAAAGGCAATCACTACTAACCTACTTTATCAGTTATAATTTTAACAGCTAAGTAGTTATCATAAGCCAACATTTTAACAATACTATGTATGTATATAAGAGCACATGGGGTAACATATATAATGCCACAAAGTTTTATTATCTCCATAATTTATAAGGGCACTCAGAAGAGGATCAACTCAGCCTTACAATGAATGGCTAACACTTTATGTCTCTTCAATACTACTGTGCTTAAAAGAGCAAAAATAAATAAATTATTCTTTTTTCCACCATTTTTTAAAATTTCTCAAGCCCTGGAAATACTTCTGTTGCCACAGAAAATCCTTTGCTATCTGGCTTTTGAAGCAATAACTTCAAAAATTTGGATTATATTTTGGGGAAGAGAGGAAATTGCCAAAATAGTTTTAATCATACTACCCCTTTCCTTAAACCTCTTTGGCACAGAGTGTCTGATAATTTGTACATTTTCGGCTGCCCCTCTGAAAAAGATTTAATCAACTGACAAAGAGGACATCAGCTTCTGGTATCTTTGTTTTGCAAAATCTTATAAAATTATTACTAAGTTAATCTTCCTATGAAGTACATTTATGACTTACATATAGGATTTTATTTCTATTGCCTGAGCTTTCCCTATAATTTATAGTATAAATGTTACTGGAAAATCGCACTGTAAGAATGCACAGGTAATCTCTGACACAGAAACTGCAACTACTCCACACGTCCCAAAGCTCCAGCTGTTCGGAGACCCACTGTGACATAACTCCGCTGCCCGTTCAGAAGCAATGAACGAGAAGCAACTATAAAAAATAAGGACAGTTCAGAGAAAGACACTGGGTAGCTAAAGTCCCAGCCAGGATTAAATTGCCAGTGAGATGATTCTCATCTATCCCTAGCTCTTCTTCCAAAAAGGCCAAAGCTTTAAGGTTTGTTATTCTACCATTAATGAGGCTGCAAAATATTCTGTTTTACAAAAGCTACCTTGGGGGCCTGATCTTCATACATAAATTATATAATCTTCTGTAACTTCTCTAAAACCAATTTTCCCTTATTCTGGATTTTAAGAGACATCTTTTGTCTTTTAACAATACCTAGGAGATTTCCAATATTTGGTAAATGAACTCATGAAAATGAGTTCTAGATAACCAGTTTACAAATGACCTTCTGAGAAGCAATCCACACTGGACAGCACAACTACTAACAACAGGTGACGTGTAAGTTGCTTAGAGATGACTGTTGCACACTATGTGTTGTTTTTTCTTTTCAACTTAATTGACATCTTCCATTTTTATCTAATAGGATATATGTTCAGAAATAATCAAACTATTCTCTGCTGTAGTTTGTTATGAACATTATCTGCACAGAAGGAAAAGGAACAAGGAACAGAAATGCATCTTTTAATGAGCCAGTTATTTGTAAACTAATCACTGGCTACTCCAGATATAGGTGGGGAGCCCCCACCCCCAAACAGAAAGCTGACCTGTCTCCTTCATGAAAAGTTCCAAATGCCTTTTAAGCACAGCAATGGCTAACATCCCTCAAGGTACCTTTCCCTACCTGGCCTAGCACAATGTAAATACAACCCAGCAGAAAATTTTGATTTATGCCATTTTGAAAATGATTAAACAGGAACCCAAGATGAAAATAGAAAAAACCACCACATTTACCTGCTTTCTCAGTTCCTTTATGTATGACATAGCATGAGATTGTAGAAATGAACCCTCTGGAGAGGAGATAAGTAAAACCAAAGCACCTGTGTCGTCATGTTCTTAAGCACTATCCTACTACTTGCAAAAAACCTTTTTGTAGTCCTTAGACAACCAACAATTCTTTCTTCAGTTTTAGAAAAATCAATGTTATTCTCTTATCCATATACATGTCTAAAACCACTAGGTTCACCACTTTAGCCAGTAGTTTGTAAGTACTGGTAAGGATTAAGTAATAGTCTCATTTAATGGCCAAATAAAAATTTCATTGCTTCTAACATCAAGATTCTGATTTCTATCTCTTTTCCATCTAAGAAGAGAAAAAGGTAAAAATGGGATATAGGCTATAAGGACCACTAAATATGTAAAGCAAACGTAACTTAAAAAATATTAGTGTGGAATACACAATGTATTTTATCATACTGTTGTAAACCATTAGTATAAAACCTATCAACCTGAAATCCTCCTGAGGGATATTTTTGGGGGGAAAATTAAAAATCTTACTAAAAAGATTTCATACTAGACCAATTTGGAAGATGGCAGTAGAAAAGGAGGACCCCAGGTCTTGCCTTGTCTCAATACAATTAGATAATTATCAAATCATGCTAAATATCCTAGAAATTTACCTGAAGACTGGTAGATCAAATTCCACAAGTAAAGGCAGAGAAGAGGCCACATCGAAGAAGGCAGAAGTATGGAGATGTGGTTTGGGAGAAATGGTAATGAGGCCACTGTGGTGGAAGGGAGAAAGGCTATGGACAGATGAACACACATGGGAGCACAGGGGAATATGAATCCCCATAGCACTTGGCTTGGAATGCGAAAGAAGCCAAAGTTTGTGAGTTCTTGCAACCAGCAGGGCTTAAAGCCTGGAGTTTTAAAGGTCAGCAGGCTTGGCTGGGATAGAGCCGAGGGCACTGCCCTGCTCCTGGAGAGAAGGCAGGCAAACAGCCCATGAACATACAGTGTGAAAATGTTGATCTGAAAAACAGCTAGGGCACACTGTGGGGAGGTTATTTCCTCATCTTGGAGCATGTCCCAGAGAGGCAGCATTCACAGAGACTCCTCTGGGAACAAAGGAACTGGCAGAAGCTGTTTCATGCCACCCCCAGCCCCTCAGCATAAGCACAGGGCCACCTGTGGGAACCAGTGCAGCAACCACACTCCCTATCTAACTTGCTTACACCAAGCCCCTGCCACCCTCTGCCACCATGCACTTGGGTGGAACTGCCCCTCCCACTCACAAAGCGCTAGGCCTCAGACCTAGCACTTTGGGGCCCCTTGCCTAGAAGGGGGCCAAATCCTGTGCACATGGTACTTCCTGAAGTGGGAGATTTGCAGGGCCTCAGTCTGCAGGGTGGTGATGACATGTCTCATTTCACAAGCAAAACAGAGTATACCTAGTTAAAATGCACCACATTCAGGTCACGGACCAAATACTGCCCACGGCAGGCAGAGTCTCTGCAGTTGACTGGCCTAAAGGACACAACAGCTGAGCACATGCAGCACACACTGAAGACACTCCTAGAAGTGCCAGGCCCTGGGGAATAGGGGACACTAGGGCACTACAGGACTTCTTCAGAAGGCCATTACCCTCAAGAACAGGAGATGTAGCTAAGTTTCCTAACACACAGAAGCAGCCAAAGAGACTAAGACAAAATGAGAACACAGAGGAACTTGTTCCAAATGAAAGAATAGGACAAGGCTATGGGCAGAGATCTAAATGAAACAGATATAAGTAACATGTTGGATAGAGAAGTTAAAGTAATGATCATAAAAATACTCACTGGACTCGAGAAAAGAGTGGAAGACATCAGTGACACCATTAACACAGAGATAAAGAATAACCAAGCAGAGATAAAGGGTTAAGTAAAGGAAATGGGAAACATGCTTGATGGAATAAGCAACAGGCTGGAAGAACATAAATTAAAAACCTAGGATATAGAGCAGTGGAAAGTAATCAAGCTGAAAAAAAGAAAAAAATTATAGCAAAATGAGAATAGACTTAGGGAACTCAATGACTCCATCAAATATAATAACATTCATACTATATGAATCCCAGAAGAGAGAGGAAATGGGGATGAAAATTTATTTGAATAAATAATAGCTGAAAACTTACCTAACCTACGGAAGGAAATAGATATCCAGATCCAGGAGACACAGAGGGCCCTCCAAAAAATCAACAAAAGCAGATCCATACCAAATAGTAATTAAATTGGCAAAATATAGTAATAAGGAACAAATTTTTTAAAGAAGACCAAAAAAAAAAAAAAGTAACATACAAGGGAAATCCCATATAGCTATCAGTGGCTCTTTCAGCAGAAATTTTCTAAGTCAGAAGGTAGTGGCATGTTAGATCCAAATTGCTAGATGGGAAAAATCTACAGCCAAGAATGCTCTATCTAGCAAGGTTATCATTCAGAATAAAAAGACAGGTAAAGTATTTCCCAGACAAAGACTAAATGCGTTCATGATTACCAAACAAGCCCTGAAAGAACTATTAAAGGGGAGTCTCTGAGTAGAACAGAGACCAGAAGTGATAATATAAAGGTAGGAAACAGAAAAGCAGTAAAAGTGAACATTTCTATACAAAATTAGTCAAGGAACTCACAAAATGAAAGGATGCAAAATATAACATATACTTAAAATGTGGGTAGGGGAGGAGTAAAGAATGGGTTCAAACTTCAACAGCCATCAACTTAATACAGATTGTTATGTGCCAAAGAGGTTACAGACAAACCTAATGGAAAGTACAAATATAAAACCACTAATAAATATGCAACAAAGAAAAAGAAATCCAAATAAATCATTAAAGAAAACCAGGAAACCGTGAAACAGAGAAAGACAAGAATTAGAGGAAACAGTCAAGAAACAATTTTAAAAAATAATAAAATGGCAATGATTACATATCTTCTAATAATTAATTTGAATGTAAATGGATTAAACACTCCAGTCAAAAGATACAGGGTGACAGAACAGATAGAAAACAAGACCCTTCTACATCCTGCCTGCAAGAGACTCCTTTTAGATCTAAAGACACAAAGAGATTGAAAGTGAAGGGATGAAGAAACATCTTCCATGCAAATGGATGTCAAAAGAAGGCTGGAATAGCAATACTTTTTATTGGATAAAGTAGATTTTAAACAAAAACTGTGGGGCTCCTAGGTGGCTCAGTTGGTTGAGCATCCGACTTCAGCTCAGGTTGTGATCTCAAGGTCCGTGGGTTCGAACCCCACTCGGGCTCTGTGCTGACAGCTTGCTCAGAGCCTGGAGCCTGCTTTGGATTCTCTATCTCCTTCGCTCTCTGCTCCTCCCCCACTTGTGCGCTGTCTCTCAAAAATAAATAAATGTAAAACAAAAACTGTAAAAGAGACAAAGAATACTATGTAATAAAAAGAGGGGCAATCCAACAAGAAGATTTAACAATTTTAAATATTTATGCATACAACATAGAAATACCAAATACATAAAACAGTTAATAACAAACATAAAGGAATTAATTGCTACTAATACAATAATTGTAAGGGACTTTAACACCCTACTTACATCAATGGACAGATCACCTAAAGAGAAAATCAGTAAGGAAACAATGGCTTTGAATAATCAGATGGATTTAACAGATATATTCAAAACATTCCATCCTAAAATAGTAGAATACACATTCTTTTCAAGTGCACACAGAACATTCTCCAGAATAGATCACATATTAGGCCACAAAAAAAGTCTCAACAAATTTAAGAAGCTCAAAGTCACACTACACATCTTTTCTAACCACAATGCCATGAAACCAGAACTCAATCACATGAAAAAATCTGGAAAGATGACACACACAGGGAGATTAAATAACAATGAGTAGGTAAATCAGGAAATAAAAGAATAGATTAAAAAGCACATGGAAACAAATGGAAACACAATCGTTCAAAACCTTTGGAATGCAACAAAAAACGATTCTAAGAGGGAAATTTATAGCAACACAAGATTATCTCAAAAAGCAATAAAAGTCTCACACAACCTAAACTTACACTTAAAGAGTCTAGAAAAAGAACAAACCAAACCCCAAACTAGCATAAGGAAGGATATAATAAATATAAATAAATGATACAGAAAAAAAAAGCAATTGAAGAGAGCAATGAAATCAGGAGCTGCTGATTCTTTGAAAAATGCAACAAAACTGATAAACTTCTAGCCAGACTCATCAAGAAAAAAAAAAAAAGGACTCAAGTAAATAAAATCACAAATGAGACAGAATAGCAACCAACACCACAGAAATACAAATAATTCTGAGAATGTTATGAAAAGCAATATACCGATAAATTGGGACAGTCTAGAAGAAATGGATAAATTCCTAAAAACATATATGCTACCAAAACTGAAACAGAAAGAAATAGAAAATTAGAATAGACTTACTGCTAGCAAAGAAATTGAGTCAGTAATCAAAAAACTCCCAACAAACAACAGTCCAGGACCAGACAGCTTCCCAGGCAAATTCTATCAAACATTTAAAGAAGAGTTACTACCCATTCTTCTCAAACTATTAAAAAAAAAAATAAAAAAAAAAAACGGAAAAGGAAGGGAAACTTCCAAATTCATTCTATGAGGCCAGCATTACACTGATATCAAAACCAGATAAAGACACCACTAACTCCAGGCCAACATCTCTGATGAACACAGATGGACAATTCTCAAAAAATTACTAGCAAACCAAATCCAACAATACATTAAAAAATTACTACGATCATGTGGGATTTATTCTTGGGTTGCAAGGGTGGCTAAATATTCTCAAATCAATTAACCTGCTATAGCACACCCATAAGAAAAAGAGTAAGAACCACATGATCATTTAATAGATGCAGAAAAAGCATCTGACAAAATACAACATCCATTCATGATAAAAAGCCTCAATAAAGTAGGTTTAGATGGAATATACCTCAACATAATAAATGCCATACATGAAAAACCTACAGCTAACATCATCCTGCATGGGGAAAAATGGAGAGCTTTTCATCTAAGGTCAGGTACAAGACAAGGATGTCACTCTAACTACTTTTATTCAACACAGTAGTGGAAGTCCTAGCTACAGCAATCAGACAACTAGAAGAAAAGATTTCCAAATTGGTGAGGAAGTAGTAAGACTTTCACTATTTGCAGAAGACATGATACCATATGTATATGGGATAGAAAACCCAAAAGATTTCAACAAAAAACTATGAGAACTAATAAAACAAATTCAGTAGAGTTGCAGGATATAAAATAAGTATACAGAAATCTTGAAACTTTATACAGCAATACTGCAGCGACAGCAAGAGAAATTAAGAAGACCATCCATTTACATTTGCACCAAAATAGTAAGACACCTAGGAACATACCTAACTGAAGAGGTAAAAGACCTCTACTCTGAAAACTGTAAAACACTGATGAAACTGAAGATGACACAAAGAAACGGAAAGACATTCTTCCATGCTCATAAACTGGAAGAACAAATTTGTTAAAATGTCTATACTACACAAAGCAACCTACACATTTAATGCAATCCCTATAGAAATGCCAACAGCATTTTTCACAGAAGTAGAACAATTCTAAAATCTGTGTGGAACCACAAAAAACCCTGAATAGTCAAAGCAATCTTGAAAAAGCAAAGCAAAGCTGGTGGTATCAAAGCTCTGGACTTTAAGATATATTACAAAGATGTAGTATTCAGAACAGTATGGCACAAAACCAGATACACAGATCAATGGAACTCATTAGAAGGCACAGAAATAAACCCATAACTACATGTCAATTAATCTTCAACAAAGCAGGAAAGCCTATCCAATAGAAAAAAGGCAGTCTCCTCAACAAAAGTGTTGGAAAACTGGCCAGCTACCACCAGAAGAATGAAACTGGACTACTTTCTTACACCATACACAAAATAAACTCAAACGGATTAAAAACCTAAATGTCAGACCTGAAACCATAAACATCCTAGAACACAGGCAGTAACTTTTTGGCTGTAGCAACTTCTTTCTAGGTAGGTCTCCTGAGGCAAGGGAAACAAAAGCGAAAATAAACTATTGGGACTACATGTGAATAAGTAGATTCTGCACAGCACAGGAAACAATCAACAAAACTAAAAGACAACCTACTGAATGGGAGAAGATATTTGAAAATGACATATCTGATAAAGGATTTATATCCAAAATATATACAGAACTTCTATAACTCAACACCCACAAAACAAATAATCCAATTAAAACATGGACTGAAGACATGAACAGATAATTCTCCAACAAAGACATACAGATTGCCAAAAGATACATGAAAAGATCCTCAACATCAATTACCATCAGGAAATGCAAATCAAAACTACAATGAGATATCACCTCTCACCTGTCAACATGGCTAAACTCAACAACACAAGAAACAACAGGTGTTGGCGAGGATGTGGAGATAAAGGAACACTTTTGCATTGTTGGTGGAAATGCAAACTGGTGCAGCCAATCTGGAAAACAGTATGGAGATTCTTCAACAAGTTAAAAATACAACTACCCTACAATCCAGTAATTTTACTACCGGGTACTTACCCCCAAAATACAAAAACACTAATTCAAAGGGATACATACACCCCTATATTTACAATAGCATTATTTACAACAGCCAAAATATGGAAGCAGCCCAATTGTTCCTCCATTGATGAATAAAGAGGTGTGTGTGTGTGTGTGTGTGTGTGTGTGTACACACATATATATACACAACGGATTATTCAGCCACAAAAAAGAATGAAATATTGCCATTTACAAAGACATTGATGGGGCTGGAGAGTATAATGCTAAGTGAACTAGTCAAAGACAAATATGATTTCACACATATGTGAAATTTAAGAAGCGAAACAAATGAGAAAAGGGGAAAATAGAGAGAAAAACCAAAAAACAGACCCTTAATTATGGAGTACAGACATGGTTACCAAGTGGGGAGATGTGTTGAGTAGGTGATGGGGATTAAGGAAGGCTCATTAAGTGATGAGCACTGGGTGATGGTATGTATTAAGTGTTGAATCACTATATTGTACACCTGAAATGAATACAACACTGTTACATAACTGAAATTAAAATAAAAACTTAAAGACACATAAAAAATAAAAAGGCTTCATATTAGAGAATAAAATATACCAGTCTCATTTGACAATGGGCAGGAATATGCCATTAAATAGATGCAAATTCTAATAGTATATTAATAGCAGAATATCTCCCTGCTAGGAGATTAGAAAACTTTAAGGTAATTCATTCGTCTAATTAAAAGCATCCCAGAAAATTGATGTTAAGGCAATTTTACATTCCTTATGTATAATGGCTCGAGGAACTACAAACTAAAGGAATTTACACTCATTTTGTTTTCAAAAGTTAGACCCATCAACTATTTCCCATTTTCAATCAACTCATAAATTACTACATTGAAAAAAAATTGGAAATCATTTTAAAGATTCAGTTAGAAAAGAAACTGGGTAAAAAATCAGGTAAGAGAAAACTATGAATGAGACCATTCTAAAATGAGACCATTCTAAAATCACTACTGAAGATATTCAAAATGCTAGGACCTAAGACAAGAGAAAGTTTTAAGGCCTAGAAAACCATACTTGATAACACTTTGATCTTGCAATGGTGTAGATTTCCACTTTAAAATTCCATTTAAAAGACCAATTGTTAACCAAATGTGGCTCTACTTTAAGTAAGTACCCATCTAAATGATCATAAGTAGGATCTTAAGGCTACTAATAGAAATGAACAAAACAGAACTTTCAAAAAAATGGGATTCTTCAAAATACTTTGTCCAATTATGTAAGAAACAAAGCAAAAAAAACACCTCACAACAAAAATAAAAGATATGAGACCATTCTGCTTTCCCTTTGTATTTCAAACTACGATATTGTCAAGTAAAAACTGAACTTCATTTTTTTCAAGTGGGTTTTCTGGCCTGACATTTCATCTTTTAAGTGTGTTAGCCAACAATGCTTAGCAAAGTATGAGTTTAGTTCAAAGTAGAAGTTCAGGTAACTCCTCATGTAATTTGGAAACTAGGGGCAAGAACTCTGCCACATTTTCCTCTAATCATTCTTTCCTTTACTAATTTGTGTGGGTTTCAAACAAAATTAATGGCACAGCAATACATTTAAGTGTCCAATATTGTGCCACTTCTCTGAGTTCTCCAGGGTTAAAAAACAAAAAACAAAAAACAAAAAACTACAGTTCACTTAGCTCGTGATTCACTTTCCTTTTCACAGAAATCCTGTAGTGGCCCTAATGGAATAAGTGCAGCGGATCGGCCTTAGCAACTGACATAAAAAGCATGAGTGATCACCGGGAGCAAAGGAGTGAGTGTGAAACGGAGCCCGGTGGAGTGGGACGGGGGAATCGGTCTGCCGAGGGCAGACAGGTGTCCTCCACACCCCGGCCCCCGGCGAAGAAACGTGGCTGGCTGCTGCGGCCCCGCTACTAGGTCCTCGCCCACCTCTTCCTCGGGAAGGGACGTACCTGCTCCGCGAGGGGGTAGTGCACTTGATTCAGCCTGGCGGGGAAAACCCACTTCTCCAACCCCAGTCCCTTCCTCCAGGGCCGAGCCCCAGGGGCCGTTACCTAACTGACCCGCTCCGCGGCCGAGCCCTCCCAGGCCGGCCCACTCCGACCCGGCCAAGGCCGAAAGGCCGCTCTCCAGGGGAAGGCGTGCGCTCGGCTGGTGACGCCCAAGCCTCCCCAACCCCGGCCCCGCCACAGCCGCCGGAGCCCGGAGCCCGGAGCCCCGC
>NC_043701.1:61815048-61882134 GCF_006229205.1 Suricata suricatta | reverse complement strand
CCTCCTGCCGTCCATCCCTCCATCCCTCCTCCATCCACCTCCTCCCCACTGCGGCGCCAGCTTCACCTGCCTCATCCCGCCGCCGCCACCGCCGCTCGCCTGATCCTTTCCGCGGGGTCGCGCCGCGCCACGACCCCAGACCGGCCGCCCCCCGCCCCACAGCCCCGCGCTCGTCCCGAACGCGCCCTCTCCTTCCCCTTCACCTGCCCTCGCCCCGAACCTCTACCTTGTAGGAGTCAGTAGCTAGGAGGATGTTGAACTCGGCGTCCGCCGCAGCATTCATCTCGGGCGGGAGTGTGAGGGCCACGCGCCGCGAGCTGCCCGGCGCGGCGGCGAGGAAGGAGAAAAATGGGCTTCACCGCGCTCCGTTGCTTAAGTCACCGCTCGGCCGGGGGGGCGGGGGAGAAGAGGGGGAAACGGAGTGGAGAGGAGGGGCCACAGGAAGGCGGGCCCGGGAGCCGTGACGCAGCGGGAGGGCGGCGGCGGCGGCAGCTCTCGCGTTCTCAGCCCAGGGACTCCGACCGACTCCTCACCTCGGCTCACCGCCCCCGCCCCATCACCCCGAAGCAGACGCTAGGGGCGGGGCGCGGCCGCGCGTGCGCAGCGTGCGGGGGGCGGGGCTGGGGGAGAGGACGTGAGGCACGCGCTCTTTCTCCCGCACGCTGGCTCCGGGAAACCGGCGTTTGCCGGGCAGTCCCGGCTGGGGATCTTGCGTTCCTCCCTCGGTTTCATTTCCCGGCGCGGCGGGGGAGGGGTAATTCCCAGCTTCGCCCCTTCCTGTGATTACCCGGGTTCGCCCGCCCCGCTGACACTTCCCCGTCCTACCCAGTCCTGGCCGGTTTTGGGATTCCTCCACTAGTCACGCCACCCGGCTGGGGGCCTAGGAGCCTCCCTCTGCTCGTCTCCCCATCCCCCCACGCGCAGTTACTCACCTTTGTCTCCGGCTTGGATTGAGGATCGAACCTTTTGCTTCCATCCCTCTTGTCCCTCCTGGTCCTTCTAACCCGCTCTTTAAAATCCTAAGAGCTGCTGTGAGGAATAAGGTCTGAGGGGCCCTTTACTCTGCTACATCGACTCGCTTTCCTCCGCCTGTGTGGCTGCGCTCTTTGATCCTTTGAGAGATGTTTTGACTTTCCGGGAGAAAATATCCTGCGCGGGAAGGCGAGGGTACAATGCAGTCCTCACATCTAATGAAAGTACAAGGCCTAATTGAATCTAATAGTGCCGAGAAATAAACGGCAACGGGCCAAGATTTTGACATGGTGCACAACTGACTTTCATCATTGTTAGAATCGTTAAATCTTGGGAAATGGTTTGGCAACCTCCAAATAAGCCAGGGAAACGACGTCAGATGACTTCACCTAAGTGCAGACCATCCCCTTGCGCAGTTCCCATACGTGGTTGCATTTTTGCGTGAAACTGATTTTCTTTGTCCACATGGTCAGAAGCTGATGCTGCTGCCTTTTTTTTTTTTTTTTTTTTTAATTCTAAGATTTAGGTTTTACAAGATCCAAGCAGCCGTGGAGGGGACCGTTCAATGAAAACTGGTCCGGGAACTTAACAGACTATTTTTCAAGTTAGTGAAAATCTCCCATTTTATGTGGGAAGAAGGGTGGAAGGGGGTACATTGTGAACTGAGAGATTCATCACTAGAAAACGGAGACCTCTTCAATTAAAAGCAATTTCGGTTCAGACTATGGTCTTGGAGTAAGCATGGGTTCTTGACTATCACCTCCATCTATAGTGTCGGTATAGGTAAAGATCATGGAAGTGGTGAGATACCAAGGTAGTTAAGTGACAATACAGGCACCAGGGTAGTAAATAATAATACATTTAGAGTAATTTTCAGCAACAAGGTTGAAAACAAAAGAAGATGGTTTTTTTTTTTTTTGGTTGACCTTTTTTTACTGGGAAAAATTACCTTTTCAAATATGTAAGTAAATTATTAAAATTTTTTTTTTAATTTGTGAAATTTTAAGTCAAGCAGTGCCATTCAAGGAAGGAAGAGTATCCTTTGTGTCCCTCTTAATTTGGTACTTGTTTCTTCATTTAAAAATTTCCATAACCTACTTTACTTAAATGACAAATTCTTTTGGCTTAGCTTTCCTGGAATCCATGTATGTATAACTGACCATTGTTCCAGGCTGCCTTATGCAGGGAAAAAATAGGGTTCTGGTTACAAAATGGGCTTTGTTTATGGTAGCATTCTTTTTTAAGGCAAAATAAAGTTTGATCTTACAGACTTGGCATTGAATTTGCATTTTTAAGGTGAAAAAGTTTAAAGTCAGAACAAGCAAAAATGTTAAAATTACACTAACATTGCTTGTTAAATATAGAAAGTCACAAGGCCTACACACATTATTAGTGACTTAAACCATCACAGCAATCTCCAGAAGAAAAGAAGTTGTGTTAGCAGTAGGAAATCACCACTTGCCTAAGATAGAATCAGGCACACTCTGTATGTAACTTCATACATGCTTAATGCAGGACCAATTTTGAATTAATTGGAGTTTAGAACCAATAAGTTATTACCAAATACAAAGTGTAGATTTTGTTTTGAAATAGCCTCCCTCAAAAGACAGCTTAACAGCTAGCATTTAGTATGTTTATCAAGTGGCATGTAAAAGTTTCTGAGAAACTCTCACAGTACCCACATATAACAAATAATGTCAATACAGACTCATCTGGGCCCCCTCACTTTATTCAAAGCCCTGGATTAATCTACCATTCCCACCAAACAGCCAGTCAACCAGGGTGAATTAGGTATCCAGCTCCTTATTTATATCCCTTGGAGTGCTATGAAAGCTCGCCACTCATACGTTTGATCAGGCAAAGTGGGTGTTACTACACCACTCCTGTTTCCGCACATTCTTCCAGACAGACTTTGGTACACGTTTGTATTTAAAAGTTGCCTCAGATGTTCCAGTCTGACCTCGTTTCACTTTAGTAAGAAACACTGTCAAAACAAAAACAAAAACGGGGGGAAAACCCCCAAAAAGCAAAACAGCGAAGTAGGTGTGGGATTCACCCATCTGCAACTCCTGACAATGGTCCTATCCATCACTCTGTAACTTCCTCCAGCTTTACCAAGCATCAACAATTGTCACAAAGACAAAAGAAAAACTTTCTAATTAAACTTAGACCTTTTTTTATTCAAACTTCCAGGGCCCTTTGCAGACCACCCAGAGTTGTCATTTCCCAAGGAAAAGGAACTCATCTACAGAAAGATGTGGATCTTCATGGATCCGATTATCAGTGCTACCCCTCCTTTAATGACTCAGTCTGCTGGGTCCACTGAGGTCACACAGAGACACACAGAAAACTGCTGAGTCTTCTTCTCAAAGTACAGAAGTGGTAGAGTAAGTGTAACCCACATACAGGAAGGATTAGCACACATACATGGATTGTGCACAGTCATTCCATTGCAAAGGACCTGTGGTCTGCTATACCCACTATATACCTGGGCAATGCTGGGTTGATCATCCTTATGACGTTAAGCCCTTTTCATATGTCATATCCTGCAGGAAGTTTCCCAATCTATGTATGCTGCCTCATTCCCCATCTTTATTAGTTGTGTTTTTATTTCTCATTATATCCAAGCATAAATTTTTCTAATTCCAAACAAATAAAGTAGGAAATAATGGTAGAGAGCAAAAATAAGTTCTGAATTCATCTTTAAAAGTAAGGCAGGGGCCCTGGGGTAGCTCAGTCAGTTAAGCATCCTACCCTTGATTTCAGCTCAAGTCATGATCTCACGATTCATGGGATGGAGCCCTGCTGACAGTGTGGAGCCTGTGTGGGGTTCTATCAAAATAAATTAATTAAATTAAAAAAATAAAAGTAATGGGTGCCTGGATGGCTCATTCGGCTAAGTGTCTGACTTTGGCTCAGGTCATGATCTCACAGTTCATGAGTTGGAGCCCTGTATTGTGCTCTGGGCTGACAGCTCAGAGCCTGGAGGCTGCTTCAGATTCTGTGTCTCCCTTTATCTCTGTCCCTCCCCTGCTCATGCTCTGTCTCTCTCTCTCTCTCAAAGAATAAAATAAACATTTATTTTTAAAATAAAAAAAATTTTTAATAAAGTAAGGCCAATGTGCATATGTTATTGCGCTATGTATGAGGATTTGGGGGTCATACTTACTTATGCATTTTCCTGATGGTCACCTTAGGACTCCATGGCCAAAATCAATAACTAAGAGAAATAGGCCATTAGAACTATAAAAACTGTCAAGATTTTTTATTGCAGTGTTTTCCTAAGTGTGGTTTGCTTATCAATGATGGCATGAAATGTGTGTCAGAGGTACTCAGATAAATCTTTCTCATTTCAATAAGTATGTATTTATTTCTAATGGATTTTAGAAATGTATAAATGGCATATAAGACTCAATTTTTCTTGGGAATTAATACTTAGAATGAAGCTAAAGTTGGGGACACTCAGACTGGTGAAACTTACTATTTTCTTTGCCTTTTCTAACTTATAACTGAGGATTTTCATATCCTTGACATAAGACTAGTTTTCTTCTTTTTTTTAAAGTTTATTTATTTGTTTTGAGGGGGGAAGGAGAAAGAAAGAAAGGAAGGAAGGAAGGAAGGAAGGAAGGAAGGAAGGAAGGAAGGAGGAAGGAAGGAAGGAAGGAAGGAAGGAAGGAAGGAAGGAAGGAAGGAAATCCCAAGCAGGTTCCATGCTATCAGCACAGAGCCTCACTTGGGGCTTGATCTCATGAAGTGCAAGATCATGACCTGAGCTGAAATCACGAGTCAGATGTTCAACCAACTGAGCCACCCAGGTGCTCCCAGACTGGTTTTCTTGCCTTTTCCAATCTTTATCCATGGGTATTAATCATAATATCCTGGGGCCAACTTCAGCCACAAAGAGTTTTCCCTATTTTCCAGAGGAGAGAAAAGGGCTCTTTATGCATAGAGAAATACCTATGGTCTGCTCTGAAATTCAGCATTCTGAGTTGGGTACATGGACTGGATTTCCTACAGATACTTCATGCTATAAGCTGCATATTAGGATATTAATCAGCTCTTCAAATTCGTCGAAACTCAGTAAGAATGAACATGGGTACCACCCCCAAAACTAAGCAGTGTGTCTGTAATACTACTCAATTAAAATAATCCAATTTAACTAAAGCTCATGGTGCTTGCCAAGGCTTTTGAAATGTTCCATTTTCCTGAGCCACACCTATGATACTATAGATATTCACCTAAAATTTTTTCTGGATTTTCTTTTGTCTCTTGAGGGCACACCAACCTTGCAGGAATATCAAGAATTTGTAAGACAAACAAATGGTTTATGACTCACTATCTTTTTCCTTCCAAATTATCCCAGCTCCTCCCTTCTTAAGGTTTCAAAGAGACTTGCTTCAATGCACTGGTTACTCTTGCATTTTGGGGTCATTCTCTCTGCTCTTTGCTCTGATTGATGATGGGCTCTTCTAGCCTATTTGTCATCACTCAGCAGCCATATGTTGTGAACGTGTGATCAACTGATGGCTTTGTACTTCTGTAAATTCTAGTGCTGGGTAAGGCTCTTGGACCACCAGTGATTATAACTCATCATACACCCTTAAAAATTCTGTCTTGTATAGTTCTCTTATCTCAGATACTTAGGACAGCTTCTCAAGGGCTTACCTAGAATATATTTGAGTGTACCATCCAATTTTTTTTGAAGTTTATTTATTTGTTCTGAGAAGGAGAGTGAAAGCAGAGGAGGGGCAGAGAGAGAGTGAGGAGAGAGAATTCCAAGCAAGCTCTGTGCTGTCAGCTCAGAGTCTGATGTGGGGCTCAAACTCACACCATGGGATCATGACCTGAGCCACAATCAAGAGTTGGATGCTTAACTAACTGAGTCACCCAGGCACCCCTATGTATCACCCTATTTCAATAAAAAGGTCTCTTCTCATTTTCTCAGATAGAATGCTTTTGTTTCCAGGTAACGCAACTACTATTAAAGATAGCTTAAGAAATAGGGGTTTAATTTCATCCACAGAAGGGAGTCTTAAGGTAGGTTTTTCTAAGGTGGGCCCAGTAACTCCAAGAAGTCAAGATTCCTTGCTGTTTTCCGTTTTGTCCCCTCTGTGACCTTCCATGTATTGAATATGTGTCTTTGTCACCCACATCACAAGGTGACTGCCACAGCTCTGTCACATTCTCACATAAGAACACACAGGAGCAAGGAAAGTAGGGTTTTGTTGTGATCGCATCTCTCTCTGTATTAGATGTGAAAACCTTTTCCCCAGCAGAGGCTCCAGCACACTTCCCTTGGGCCCTGCTGGTCACAGTGGGATGTCCGCCAATGCCCTAGCTGTGAGGGAGGAGGAAGCAGTGTGAATGCTGGACATTTGTAGAAATGAGAGGAAAGCTCTACCTGCAGAAAGAAGGGGGTTAGGAATGTCCACCGCATGGGAAGCAGCAATAATTACAGTATCACTACCAGCTAGGAACCCAGAAGCCTCAGAGGTCTGTCTCAGAGTGAATCAATTCTCTGTCTACACAAAGGAATCTGACCCTAGACTTGGCCTCTTACATCTCCTTGTTACTGGGTAAATAACCTCCCATTCTTGGGACTCCAGAATCAACCTGAGTAGAACATGAAGAATGAGTCCTATCTCTGCCATTTATCCCTCTAGCCCCCCTCCTTCTGGGACCCCTGTCCCTGGTTTTGCTACAGTAAAGCAACAAAAGGCTCTGTGGACTCATGCAGGCTCAGAAGAATGTGTGTGGGCTACCAAGCATGTTCACACTTTTTTTCTAGTGTGATCATTAAAATATTTGAGGAAGTAAGCACAAAATATTGACTTATTCTCAAAGACATTTATTCAACTAGTTTCATGGTAATCTTATGCCATGTGCTCAATGTATCATTACACTGAATCTAACACAGTTTCGTGTTGTTGATCAGAGTTTTTAGGTACCATCTAGTGACTTTTTCATGTATTAATGCTTAGGCTTTTGAAAATTAGTGGGAGCTTCTGTTAAAAAAAATTATGAGTGACTGGCATCCCAAAGCATTTATTAAGCACCTAAGTCCATGTAGTAGTATCCTAGCTGGGAAATAAAACAATGCAACACATTTTACACAGAGGTTTAATATTAAATGTAGGAAAGTAATGGATTGGGTTAGAAATTCATAATTTTCACTGACAAAGAGGGAGGCCAAACTCAGGTTGGCCTCAAAGGGACAGTTGTCTCTCAGAAAGGCCTTTATTGAATTCCATTGTTCCATGAGCACTTACTATGCTCAAGATCTTCTTGGGCCTACAAAGGATTTAAATGATATAAACTCTGCCTTCTAGAGGCAAACAATCTTATGGGGAAACCCAAGAATTAGGTTTCCCTCCTTCATGTTCCCTCAGAAATAGTATATGTTAGCCTTGCTCTTCCAATATCCCATCTTGAATCACTTGCTGTTCCTACAGCTCAAGCTGCAACCTTGAGTGATGGGGCACCATCTGCAAGGACTACTGTGGAAAGTAGAGAAACATGGGACCAGCTTTATCTTTTTAAAAGCATGTTCCAGGAGGAGTGAAGATGGCAGAGAGGAAGGGAGCTCTGTAAACTTCGTCCGCCCCATCCATTGAACTGAGAAGGACATTACTCTCATCTGCAAGAGTGGAAGGAGAAAATACAGACTCCAGAAAGAAGACAACCTCAAAGATGCCTGAGCGAGTGAGTGTGAACTGGGGAGATAGGAAAATGGGCCAGTCAGAAAAGGGCAGGGGAGGTGGGAGCCCCAGCCCAACACAGGGAAAGCACATGGAGCCCCTGAGAGACAAAGGGAAGAGAAAGAGAAACTGAACACACTCATAGTACTGTCTCTAGAGAAGAGATAAAGAATGATTAACCCGGTAGGGAGAGAAAAACTCTCACATCATATAAAACCGCTGGGCAGGGTGAATCCCAAACCTGGGTGTCACAGGGGAAAAGCAGCCTCCACCCCTATGCCATCCCATCAGGGAGTCAGCAGCTGCAGCAGCCCTGGGGGAGTGCACTTCGACCTCGGCTGCTGGAGCTGGAGCACGCGCCTCATTCCCACAGCACATCTCGCCTCCAGCATTGGTTGCGTGAATCCCGAATCCCGGTGCCAACAGGGAAAAAAATAGCCCCTACCCCTACGCGATACCGGCAGGGAGTTGGCGGTGGCAGAGGCGGGGGTGCGCGCTTTGGTTGCGGCTATGGGAGCACGCAACTCATTTTCGGCAGTGCCCGGCACCTCAGGCAGCAGCAGCGCGAATCCAGCTGCTGCCAAGAGAAAGTGCTCCCTCACCCTACATGATCCCAGCTGTGAGTTGGCTGCAGCGTCTGTGGGGGTGTGTACTTTTCTCCTGCAGCGCACCTTGTACCCAGCAGCTGCAGGGATTTGCCCTGCTGACGCCAAGAGAAACCGCTCCCACCCCCTACGAGATCCTGGCTAAGAAGCCAGCTGCCAAAGTAGGTACGTCTCATCTGTGGTAGCATAAAAGTGCATGGACTAGGATTTTGAACCAAGGCTGGCCTGTAAAATACAGCTTGATTCAGCTGTGGCACAAGGAGATTGGACTCATTAGAGTGGCCTGCAGCACTTAGTTCCAGTGGAGCGTGGGGAGCCACGATTCATCCTCTGCAACCACTAAGGCGGGGCCTCCGAGAGCAGCCCCTGAGACCTACTTACACCAAACCACGCCTATCCACGAGGGGGAGCTGCTGCTTTTTTTTTGTACTTATTTTTTTATTATTACCTTTTTCACTTTTTTTTAAATTAAAAAAAATTTTTTTTAAATTTTACTCCTTATTTTCCTTTTTCCTTTCTGCCTCTTTTTCCCCCCTCTTGCCATCCAGATATATTCTCCCTTATCTCATCCTTATCTCTCCCCTCCACTGGCTATACAGTTTTAGACTGTCCATTGTCCTTTGTGGTCTCTACCCCCCTTTATTTTTTTCTTCTCTTCTTTTTTTCTCTTTCTTTTCCCTTTTCTTTTCTTCCTTTCACCCTTTTAATTTGGTTGTTTGCTTGATTTGTCTGTGTGTTTGCGTGCTTCTGTTCCTGGTGTTTGTGTTTTCCTTTTCAGGGCTACCCCAAGAAACAGGCCAAAGTGCACATGATGGCTAGTCCCAGATATCGCTGAGTAGGGAAATAAAATAATCAAAGGCACAACAAGAGAATCTGAGAGACACCATTAAAAGACATTTCCTGAAATGACAGGCCCTGGACGGTCAATTAGCCTCCTTTAACAGAGCAATACTAACAGGTACACAGTGCACAACAAGCTTTTTAAAACTGACAAGAGACAGAAAACTAGCCAAAATGACAAGACGAAAGAACTCTCCCCTGAAGAATCTCCACGAAGAAGTCACAGCCACAGAACTGCTCAAAACAGATCTAAACAACATAACTGAACAAGAATTTAAAAAAATTCTCATAAAATTAATCGCTGGGGTTGAAAAAAACATCAGAGAAGCAACTCGGACAATGACTAGGGACTTTGAAAATAGGTGTGACAAGTTAAAAAAGGCTATAAATGAGGTGACTAATAAAATGGAGGCAGCCACCTCAAGGATTGAAGAGGCAGAGAGAATAGGTGAATTTGAAGACATAGTTATAGCAAAAGAGGAAACCGGAAAAAAAAAGAGAGAGAGAAATTGATCTAGGAGCAGGAAAGGAGAAATCGAGACATGAGTGATACAATCAAATGGAACAACATCTGTGTCATAGGAATTCCTGAAGAGGAAGAAAGAGAGAAAGGTACTGAAGGGATACTAGACCAAATTATAACTGAAAATTTCCCAAATCTGAGGAAAGAAATAGACATTCAAATTCAAGAGGCACAAAGTACCCCCTTACAACGTAATTTGAATCGACCTTCGGCATGACATATCATAGTGAAACTGGCAAAATATAAAGATAAAGAGAGAATTCTGAAAGCTGCTAGGGATAAAAGGGCCCTAAAATACAAAGGGAAACCTATCAGAATGGTTACAGACCTATCTAATGAAAATTGTCAGGCCAGAAAGGAATGGCAGGAAATCTTCAATGTGATGAACAGGAAAAACATGCAGCCAAGAGTCCTTTATCCAGCAAGCCTGTCATTCAAAATAGAAGGAGGGATAAAGATGTTCCCAAATAAACAAAACTTGAGAGAATTCATTACCCCCAAACCAGCCCTACAAGAAATTCTAAGAAAGACTCTATGAGGGAAAAGTTGCAAAAATTACAAGGTGCCAGAGACACCACTATAAACATGAATTCTACAGAGAACACAATGGATCTAAACCCACATCTTTCAATAATTACACTGAATTTAAATGGACTGTATGCTCTAGTCAAATGACACAGGGTAGCAGAATGGATAAAAAACCAAAATCCATCTATTTTCTGTCTACAAGAGACTCATTTTAGATCTGAAGATACCTTTAGTTGAAAGGAAAGGGATGGAAGAATATCTATCATGAGACTGGAAGCCAAAAGAAAGCTGGAGTAGTCATACTTATATCAGACAAACTGGACGTTAATGTAAAGGCAGTAACAAGAGATGAAGAAGGACATTATATAATAATTACAGCATCTCTCCATCAGGAAGAGCTAAAATTATAAACATCTCATGCCAAATTTGGGAGTGCCCAAATACATACAACAACTAATCACAGACAGAAACAATCTTATTGATAGGAATGTGCTAATTGCGGCAGACTTTAATACTCTACTGACAGCAATGGATAGATAAACCAGACAGAAAATCACTAAAGAAATAATGGACCTGAACGACACATTGGAACAGATGTAATTGATAGATATATTTAGAACTCTGCTACGTGAAGTTAGGAAACTCACCTTCTTTTCAAGTGCACATGGCACATTCTCTAAGACAGATCACATACTGGGGCATAAAACAGCCCTCTATAAATATAAGTGAATTGAGAACACACCATGCACACTTTCAGATTATAGCACTATGAAACTTGAAATTAATGACAGGTAAGTCTGGAAAACCTCCAAAAATGTGGAGGTTAAAAACCATCCTACTGAAGAAGGATTGGGCGAATCAGGCAATTAGAGAGAAAATTTAAAAATATATGGAAACAAATGAAAATGAAAATACAACAATCCAAACTCTCTGGGATGTAGCAAAGGCAGTCCTAAGAGGAAAGTTCATTGCAATCCAGGCCTATTTCAACAAACTAGAAAAGCACAAACTTAAAACCTAACAGAGCACCTACTGGAACTAGAATGGGAGCAGCAAGTGCACCCCAAACCCAGCAGAAGAAAAGAAATAATAAATATCAGGGCAGAAATAATCAATATAGAATCTAAAGAAACAGTTGAGCAGATTGATGAAACCAAGAGTTGGTTTTTTGAAAAAATAAACAAAATTGATAAATCTCTAGCCAGGCTCCTTAGGAAGAAGAGAGAGAGCACACATAGTCAAAATCATGAATGAAAATGGATCTATTACAACTAATCCCTTAGAAATACAAGCAATCATTAGATTACTATGAAAAATTATATGCCAACAAACTGGACAACCTAGAAGAAATGGTCAAATTCCTAAATGCACATGCACTACCAAAATTCAAATGGGACGAGATAGAAAGCATGAATAAATGGATAACCAGTGAAGAAATCGAATCAGTTATCAAAAATCTCCCAATGAATAAGAGCCCAGGGCCAGATGGCTTCCCAGGGGAATTCTACCAGACATTTAAAGCAGAGCTCATACCCATTCTTCTCAAACTATTCCAAAAAATAGAAATAGAAGAAAAACTTTCAAACTCAGTCTATGAAGCCAGCATCACCTTGATACCCAAACCAGACAGAGACCCAGCAAAAAAAGAGAACCAATATCTTTAATGAATACAGATGCAAAAATACTCAACAAGATACTGGCAAATCTAATTCAACAGCATATAAAAAGAAATACCCATCATGATCAAGTGGGATTCATTCCTGGGTTACAAGGCTGGTTCAATATTCGCACATCAATCAATGTGATACATTACATTAACAAAAGAAAAGATAAAAACCATATGATCCTGTGATAGGTGCAAAAAAGCATTTGACAAAACGCAGCACCCTTTGTTAATAAAAACACTTGAGAAATAAGGAATAGAAGGATCTTACCCAAACATTATAAAAGCAGTTAGTGAAAACCCCACAATTAATATCATCCTCCATAGGGAAAAACTGAGAGCATTCCCCCTGAGATGAGGAATATGTCAGGGGTGTCCACTCTCACCACTGTTGTTTAACATAGTGCTGGAAGTCCTAGCATCAGCAATCAGACAACAAGAGGGAATAAAAGGCATCAGAG
The DNA here is from genome assembly GCF_006229205.1 of Suricata suricatta. Taxonomy (NCBI): domain Eukaryota; kingdom Metazoa; phylum Chordata; class Mammalia; order Carnivora; family Herpestidae; genus Suricata; species Suricata suricatta. Next base: position 61,869,844 of record NC_043701.1, on the reverse strand, counting down.
TTGGCAAAGAAGAAGTCAAACTCTCACCTTTCACAGATGACATGATATTCTACATGGAAAACCTAATTGACTCCACCAGAAGTCTTCTAGACCTGAACAATGAATTCAGTAAAGTTGCAGGGTATGAAATCAATGTACAGAAATCAGTTGCATTCCTATACACCAATAATGAAGCAACAGAAAGAGAAATCAAGAAACTGATCCTGTTCACAATTGCACAAAAAAACATAAAATACCTAGGAGTAAACCTAAACAAGGATGTAAAAGACCTATATGATGAAAACTATAGAAAACTTATGAAAGAGATTGAAGAAGACACAAAGAAATGGAAAAACATTCCATGCTTGTGGATCAGAAGAATAAACATTGTGAAAATTTCATTACTACCCAAAGCAATCTACACCTTCAATGCAATCCCCATCAAAATTGCACCAGCATTCTTCTCAAAGGTAGAACAAACTATCCTAAAATTCATATGGAACCACAAAAGACCCTGAATAGCTAAAGTCATATTGAAGAAGAAAACCAAAACGGGAGGCATCACAATTCCAGACTTTAACCTCTACTACAAGGCTGTCATCATCAAGACAGTATGGTATTGGCACAAAAACAGACACATAGACCAATGGAATGGAATAGAGAACCCAGAACTGAACCCACAAATGTATGGCCAAGTGATCTTTGACAAAGCAGGAAAGAGTATGTGACGGAAAAAAGACTGCCTCTTTAGCAGGTGGTGCTGGGAGAACTGGACAGCAACATGCAGAAGAATGAAACTGGACCACTTTCTGACACCATACACAAAAATAAACTCAAAATGGCTGAAGGACCTGAATGTGAGACAGGAAACCATCAAAACCCTAGAGGAATAAGTAGGAAACAACTTCCTTGACCTCAACTTCGCAATTTCCTACTCAACACATCCCCAACGGCAAGGGAAATGAAAGCAAAAATGATCTATTGGGACCTCATCAATATAAAAAGCTTCTGCACTGCAAAGGAAACAATCAAGAAAACTAATAGGCAACTGACAGAATGGGAAAAGATAGTTGCAAATGACATATCAGATAAAGGGCTAATATCTAAAGTCTACAAGGAACTCACCAAACTCCACACCTGAAAAACAAATAACCCAGTGAAGAAATGGGCAGAAGACATGAACAGACACTTCACCAAAGAGGACATCATGATGGCCTACAGACACATGAAACAATGCTCAACATCACTCACTGGCAGCGAAATACATATCAAAACCACACCAAGATACCACCTCACGCCAGTCAGTGGCAAAAATGAATTAATCAGGAGATATTGATGCTGGTGGGGGTGGGGAGAGATGGGCACCCTCCTACACTGTTGGTGGGAATGTAAACTGGTGCAGCCGCTCTGGAAAACAGCGTGGAGGTTCCTCAAAAAACTATCGATAGAACTCCCCTATGACCCAGCAATAGCACTGCTAGGGATTTACCCAAGGGATACAGAAATGCTGATTCATAGGGGCACATGTACCCCAGTGTTCATAGCAGCATTGTCAACAGTAGCCAAATCATGGAAAGAGCCTAAATATCTATCACCTGATGAAGGGATCAAGAAGACGTGGTATATATATATACAATGGAGTATTACATGGCGATGAAAAAGAATGAAATATGGCCATTTGTAGCAAAGTGGATGGACCTCGAGGGTGTCATGCTAAGCGAAATAAGTCAGGCAGAGAAGGACAGATACCATATGTTTGCACTCATAGGTCTAACAGGAGAGCAGGAGAAACCTAATGGAGGACCATGGGGAGGGGAAGGGGAAAGAGAGTTGGGGAGAGAGAGGGACACAAAACCTGAGAGACTATTGAATACTAAAAATGAACCGAGGGTTGAAGGGGGAGGGAGAGGAGGAAAGGAGGTGGTGTTAATTGAGGAGGGCACTTGTGGGGAAGAGCCCTGGGTGTTATATGGAAACCAATTTGACAATAAACTTTTTAAAAATAAATAACTAAATAAATAAAAGCATATTCCTTGTTACAGCACATTATTCTATGCAGAGTCTGTAATTGGATGTAGTCAGACTTAGCTAGTTGCACCAGAAACCAAAAGAAACAGTGCCCTAAACAAGATTTAAGTTCTTTCTCGAAGAATAAGCAGTGCAGAAGTGATAAAATGCCTTCAGAATTCATACTCTCTGTTCTCCTGCTTTGTTATCTTCAGTGCAAGGCTCTGATTCTGTGGTCTAAATCAGCTGCTCTAACCCTCTGGTCATCTACTTGGCCTCAGTACATCTGCTTGGGGGCACCTGGTTGCTCAGTCATTTGAGCGTCCTACTCTTGATTTCAGCTTGAGTCATGATCTGGTGCTTCATGCGCTCAAGCCCCACATGGGTCTTTGCCTGACCTCATAAAGCCTGCTTGGGATTCTCTGTCTCCCTCCTTCTCTGTCCCTCGCCCGCTGGCTCTCTCTCAAAAATAAATAAACATTAAGAAAAAAAAAACCCATGGCTGCTGTATGTAGAAGAGACCATAAAGGATATAAGAGTAAGTGTAGAAAGCAGCTAAGTGACCATTGCAGTCCACGTGAGAGACAATAGTGTCTTGGATTAAGAGGGAAGCAGTGGAAAGAGGAAAAAAGAAGAGATATTTGGAAAGTTAACAGGACCTGTTGAGAAATAAGGTGTGTGCAAGAGTAGGAGGAGATTCATGAGAACTATATGGAGAAGAGTGGAATCAGTAATTCTCAGGTTTTGACTTTAACTACATGGTGGTTTCATTACATGCGTTGTGGACAACTTTGGAAACAGATTTAGTGAATCAAATTAAAAGCTCAATTTGGGCAATTTAAGCTTGGGATTTCTATTATGCAATTCTAAGATTACCTGCTTGCCTACTGAGTTTTTGACTATTTGGATTTCTCCTTCCTATGTCCCGATGGCTAAATGGGGACCTGGTCCCAAGTGCTTCCAAATTTAGGAATAAATTTGTGCCCCACCCATTCCTCTGTTTTGTTTTGTTTGGGTTTTTGTGTCATTGTTTTTTCCCTGGAATTTCCTTGTTATTTGTTTTCAGACCAGTCTTTGTGGTTCTCATTTTCCCAAGCTCCATTCTGCCAGATCTGATTTTCTGTCTCCAGAGTGAGCTCAGACCCTGTGTTTCTGTAGTCTCAGGATACCTTGGGGCTACAAAAATCAAGTCTACACAGGCGAGGCTGTCAGGGATAGACAGATCAGTTGTTGTTGTTTTTTTTTTTTCAAGTGAAACAAGGTCTTGGAAATTTTTGTCTTGTGTAATTTTATTCCTTTATTGTCCGTTTTAGTGGGCATAAGCAAGGGAATAAAATACATATTTAGAAAATAGCCAAGTACTAAGTAGACATTAACAAGCTGAATATTTATTATTGATATTTTCTTATTTTGAGAGTAAATACCTATTGCAAATGATGAGAGAAGCACCAAAGAGGCCACTATGTTCTCTATTTAAAAAATATTTTAAGGGTATCTCCATGGTCCTAGAACTGGTCCAGAAATAGTTCCATCACTTGCTCACTCAATTCTGATTAAGCTATAAAGACTTGTGAAACACCAATCAAGCTCACAAGAAATTTCAAGTTTGGTCACTTGAAGGGAAAATTCAATAATTTGCAATGTGAAATAAACCTGACCTGACAATGGGATTCTGCTCGCTGTATATAGCAGTTTCTCTCTGAAAAACAGTTTACATATTAATACTTTGGTTGGTAGATACAGAATAAGACACAGAATGTTAGATGCTCTCAAAAGACATCTTCACTAAGCCATTTAAGTCTGGAAAATTAGCTTTCTTTATTCGGGCAATAAGGTCAAGGTTAGGGCTGTCTTCTGGAATCAAAGCACCTTCTGAGTAGTATCAGAAAACAGTGCAAATTCCACAGGTACCCTTTCAGTGTGCTAGGCAAGTTATAATGCAGTTGGAGAGGGGGAACAGTTTAATTTTATATCAGTGACATATGAACTATGTCTTCTTGACACAGGAATCAATTGTTTTCCAAATCAAGCAACACATTTGTAAGCTGTCTCTTCAGCTTTTGGTATTATGATTATATTGCTTTCTGTTTTCACTTTCAGAATACAGATTTTTTTTTCTCCGTATGCTATCCCCATATTTTGGGTATTCTTGTATAGTCCTTTATATGCCAACAATATTCAAGTTTTAAGAATGACTTTTAAGCTCTATGCCAGATTACATTTGCTGAAAATTCACAAGGTTCCTCACAATGAAATTATACAAAATAATTACTGATGTGTATGAATCTACTGATATATGAAGACTTATATAATTTGGGAAGGCAAAAATGGGCATAAATGTTCCATGGGTTCTAAATTCTAATTGGTTTATGGACATATGTTAAAAATCAAAGAGGAAGTACATTTATACAGATTATATTATATTTACTCATTCCAATTATTTTTACACATTTAGAAGTTTGTGTAATTTTTAATCATGTGATAGCTGAGCTGAAGGAGATATAAAGGTAGTGAACTGGAAATTTATGCAATAAATTCAGTCTATATAATTTGTTGATAATTTGTGCATTATTTTTTAATTTTTAATTTTTTTAAATAAAACAATTATCACAGGGAATCAGTAGGGCAATAGTGGCTTTGAATAACACATTAGACCAGATGGACTTAACACGTAGACAGAACATTCCATCCCGAGACAATAGAATCTACATTTTTTACAAGTATATAGAGAATATTCTCCATGGTAGGTGACATATTAAGCCACAAAACAAGTCTCAATAAATTCAAAAAGATCAAAATCTTATCAAGCATCTTTTCCAATCATAAGGATACAAAACTAGAAATCAATTATAATTTAAAAACCTACAAAGCCTCAAAACACAGAGAGGCTAAACAGCAAATGGGTCAATGAAGAAATAAAAAAAGAAATAAAATGTACCTGAATACAAATGAAAATGAAAACACAAATGTTCCAAAACTTTGGGATTCAGTAGAAGCAATTTTTAGAAGAAAGTTTATAGTGACACAGGCCTACCTCAAGAAACAAGAAAAATCTTAAATAAACAATCTACCTATACTAAAAGAAAATAGAAAAAAAAAAGAATAAACACGAAGTTAGTAGAAGGAAAGAAATAGTAAAGGCCAGAGCAGAAATAAATGAAATAGAGATTCAAAAAATATCAATGAATCTAAGAGATTATTCTTTGAAAAAGTAAGCAAAATTGATATTCCTTTAGTCAGTTTCATCAAGAAAAAAACAGAAGACTTAAATAAAATTAGAAAAAGAGAGAAGGTACAATTCACACCATAAAAATATAAAGGATTATGAGATTACTATAAAAAATTACATGCTGACAAATTGGACAACTTAGAAGAATTGGATAAAGTTCTAGAAACATACAGTTTTTCAAGAATGAATCAGGAAAATAGAAAATCTGAACAGATGGATAACTAGCAATGAAACTGAACTGGTAATTGAAATACTACCAACAAACAAAAGTCCAATACCAGATGGCTTTAGAGGTAACTCTACCAAACTTTTAAAGAAGAGTTAATACTATTCCAAATAACTGAAAGGGAGGGATGCTTTCAAATTTATTCTGAGGCCAGCATAACCCTGTTGCCAAAAACAGAGATAGTACTGAAAGAGAAAATGAGAGGCTAATATTCTTGATGAACATATATGCAAAAGTACTCAATATTTAACATATTGAGAAACCAAATTCAATAATACATTAGAAGGATCATTCACTAAAATCAGGTGGGATTTTTCTTTTTAGGGATTAAAGGATAGTTCAATATTCTCAAGTCAAAAATGTGATAAATCACATGAACAATGATGATTAAAATCATATGATCATCTCATTGATGCAGAAAAAGCACTTGACAAAATTCAGCACCTATTCACAATAACAATGTCAACAATCTAGGTATAGAGGGCCTTCAACATAACGAAGGCCATATATGACAAACTCATAGATAACATCATATTCAATGGTGAAAAGCTGAAAATCTTTCCTCTAAGATCAGGAAGAGGACAAGGATGTCTATTCTCAGCACTTTTATTCAACATAGTACCGGAAATCCTAGTCAGGCAATCAGATAGTAAAAAGAAATAAAAGTCACCCAAACTGCTAAGGAAGAAATAAAACTGTCACTACTTGCAGATGATGCCATATTACATATAGATAACCATAAAAAGTTCAACAAAAACTATTACCAGTAATAAAAGAATAAACCATTTGTTGAAGAGACTGTCTTTTTCCCACTGCATATTCTTACCTACATTGTCATAGGTTCATTGACCATATGAGTGTGGGTTTATTTTTGGGCTCTCTGTTTTGTTTCATTAATCTGTGTATCTATTTCTGTGCCAATATCATACTATTTGATTACTACAGCTTGATAGTATAGCTTGAAATTGTGATGCAGCCAGCCTTTGTCCTTTCTCAGTTACTTTGGCTCTTCAGGTCCTTTGTGGCTCCATACAAATTTTAGGGGTATTTGTTTTAGTTCTGTGAAAAATTCTATTGATATTTTGATAGGAATTCCATTGAATATATATTTGCTTTGGGTTGCATGGATATTTTAACAATATTAATTCTTCCAATCCATGAGCATGGAATATCTTTTCATTCATGTGTGACTTCTTCCATTTCTTTCATCAGTGTGTTATAGTTCAGAGTACTGGTCTTTCACCTCTTTGGTCAAATTTATTCCTAGGTATTATTTTCATGCACTTGTAAATGAGAAAACAGCTACAAGTAAAAGAATGAAACTGGACCACTTTCTTATACCATACACAAAACATAAACTCAAAATGGATTAAAGACCTAAGTGTTAGATCTGAAACCATAAAACTCCTATAAGAAAATTTAGGCAGTTATCTCTTGGACATCAGCCTTAACAATATTTTCCTGGATCTATCTCCAAAGGCAAAGGAAAAAAAGCAAAAATAAACTATGGGAACTACACAACATAAAAAGGTTTCGCACAGCGAAGGAAACTAAGCAAAATGAAAAGGCAGCCTACTGAATGAGAGAAGATATTTGCAAATGATACATCTGATAAATGGTTAATAACCAAATATATAAAGAACTCATATAACTCAACACCAAAAACCAATCTGATTAAAAAATGGGTAGAATACTTGAATAAACATTTTCCTAAAGAAGACATTTAGATGGCCAAGAGATACATAAAAAGATGCTCAACATCACAAATCCTGAAGGAAATGCAAATTAAAACCACAATAAAATTATCACCTTGACCTATCAGAATGGATAGTATCAAAAAGATAAGAAGTAACAAGTGTTGGCAAGGATATGGAGAAAAGGGAACCTTTGTGCACCACTCATGGGAATGTAAATTGGTGTAGCCACTATGAAAAATAGTAAGGAGGCTCCTCAAAAAGTAAAAAAATAGAGGGGTGCCTGGGTGACTCAGTTGGTTGACTCTTGATTTGGGTTCAGGCCATGATTCAGGGGTGTGCGATCAAGACCCACATTGGGCTGTGTGGAGTGTGGAACCTTCTTAAGATTTTCTCTCCTTCTGCCCCTCTCCCCCACTCTCTCTCTCTTTTTCTCAAATGAAAAAATTGAAAAAATATGTAAAGTATTGTATACCAACTATTCTTTAATTAAAAATTACAAGTTATATACAAAATAGAACCTTGGGGCTCTGTCTTACACCCTAGGGAGTGGAGCATGTGCCCATCTTTCTTTCTTCTTCTTGCTCCACCCTCTTTCAAGTAAGAGAGAGCATCACCCTCCATCTTTACCTCTGCTGAGTTTTGTTCTTTTCACTGTCCCTCATTGCTCAGTTGCATTGGCCTGTGCTGGACCTGAGAACTTCTCACCCTCCCTAACAGGAGGATTCAACACATAGGTGATCTTGAATATTTATAGAATTCAGGACGAGATAGAGTAAAAAGTGTAAAGTGATTTTTTTTAGTATAGTTGAGACACCTTAGTTTGAGGTGTACAATTCAGGGATTTGACAAGTCTATACATTCTGCTGTGTTGTAGCTACCATCTGTTCTGTTACATTGTAAATTGGTTTTTATGTTCTGGTTTGCTATGCATTTCTGGTTTAAAAAATTTTTTTTCTTTTATAGTTTAATGTCAAGTGGGTTTCCATATAACACCCAGTGCTCACCCCCATAAGTGCCCTCCTCCATGCCCATCACCCCCCTTCTCCACTCCCCCTCCCCCATCAGCCCTCAGTTTGTTCTCACTATTAAAGAGTCTCTCATGGTTTGCCTCCCTCCCTCTCCCCAACTATTTTTCCCCTTCCTCTCCCCATGGTCCTATGTTAAGTTTCTCCTGTTACGCATATGAGTGAAAACATGCGGTATCTGTCCTTCTCTCCCTGATTTATTTCACTTAGCATGACCCCCTCAAGTTCCATCCACGTTGCTACAAATGGCCAGATTTCATTCTTTCCCATTGCCAGGTAGTATTCCATTGTATAGATAAACCACATCTTCTTGATCCATTCAGCACTTGATGGACATTTAGGCTCTTTCCATAATTTGGCTATTGTTGAAAGTGCTGCTATGGATATTGGGGTATATGTGCCCCTGTGTATCAGCACTTCTTTATCTCTTGGGTAACTCCCTACCAGAGCTATTGCTGGGTCATAGGGGAGTTCTATTGTTAATTTTTTGAGGAATCTCCACATTGTTTTCCAGAGTGGCTGTACCAGTTTACATTCCCACCAACAGTGTAAGAGGGTGCTTGTTTCTCCACATCCTCGCCAGCATCTACAGTCTCCCGATTTGTTCATTTTAGCCACTCTGACTGGCGTGAGGTGGTATCTTGGTGTGGTTTTGATTTGTATTTCCCTGATGATGAGTGATGCTCAGCATCTGTTCATGTGTCTCTTGGACATCTGGATGTCCTCCTTGGAGAATTGTCTGTTCATGTCTTCTGCCCATTTCTTCATTAGATTATTTGTTTTTTGGGTATGGAGTTTGGTGAGTTCCTTGTAGATTTTCGATATTAGCCCTTTATCTGATATGTCATTTGCAACCATCTTTTCCCATTCCGTCACTTATGCATTTCTGTTTTTAAAAGATGAATGGGCATTGATTTTTCTTTGTTTTTCTAAGTTTTTTTTCTTCAGTTTATTGATTTATTTTGAGAGAGAGAAAGTGTGCCAATGGAGAAGGGGCAGAGAGAGAGGGAGAGAGGATCCCAAGCAGGCTTTATGCTGTGAGCACAGAGCCCGACTTGGGACTTGATCTCATGACCATGAGGTCATGCTAAGCCGAAATCAAGAGTTGGATGCTTGGGGCACCTGGGTGACTCAGTTGGTTAGGTGTCCAACTTCAGCTCAGATTATGATCTCATGGTTTGTGAGTTCAAGCTCTGCATTGGGCTCTGTGCTGACAGCTCAGAGCCTGGAGCCTGCTTCATATTCTGTGTCTCCCTCTCTCTCTGTCCCTCCCCGTCTTGCACTGTCTTTCTCAAAAATAAATAAACATTAAAAAATTTAAAAAAAAGAGTTGGATGTTTAACCAATTGAGCCACCTAGGTGCCCATGAAATGGCTTTTTATTTTAATCTCCCAGTGCAGTAAATTGCATATTGAACTGACTTTGTTTATCTGGAGTAAACCTTACTTGCTCATGTATTATTTTTTAGTATATTCAATTTGTTAATATTACACTGGGGGCTTTCCAAGTGTGTTCAAGACTGATATTAGTCTAGAGTTGTATTTTTTAATATTATATTCTTGTGTGGTTTTATTTTTTTTTAAGTTTACTTATTTTTGAGATAAAGTGAGAGAGATAGAGAGTGAGAAAGAGAGCAGGGGAAAGGCAGAGGGAGAGGGAGAGAGAATCCCAAGCAGAACCTGCACTGTCAGCATAGAGTCCAATGTGGAACTTGAACTCATGAACCATGAGATCATGGCCTGATTCAAATCAAGAGCTGGAGGCTTAACAGACTGAGCCACCTGGGAGCCCCTCCTTGCGTGGTTTTATTATTATATTATGGTTATACGAGTCTCAAAGAATGAGTTGAGAAACTTTGCTTCTTTCTCTATGTTCTGAAAAAGTCTGCACAATGTAATAATTCCTTGCCAAAATTCTTCTGTGAGCATATTTGACCTGGTGCGTTTCTTTTGCTTGTTTCTTTCTTTTTAATAAATTTATAATTGTGAATTTCAAACATATGGAAACATAGAGAGCATGACATTATAAAACACGATGCACATATCATCCAGCTTTAACAAGTGTCAGCTCAGGGTCAATCTAATACTTTAAATATTATTTTGAAGAAAAACATAGATACCACACTATTTATTTTATGAATAAATACTTCAATATAGATCTCTAAGACAGAAATACTCTCTATTAAAATATAACCACAATACTGTTATCAAACAAAACATAACAATTCTTTAATATAATAAAACTAGTGCTGAAACTTTTGATTGTCTCATAAATCATAAACTCTTGTTCTATTTCTCTCAGTTTTTTAAAAGAATCTATTATTGGGAGGTTTATTTTTCCAGATTAAACCTGTCAGCCCTGCAGAGGATGTGGAACAGAGTTATATACCCTTTCCCAACCACCTTTTGGTCAAATTCCTAAAAGGTTCATAAATATGTCACTGGAAAACTTATTTATATTGATTTTTTCCCCCTCTGAGTCCTTTTATATTTATAACATTACATGAGGCCTAGAATTAATATCTTTCTTTACCTCTTATTGCCTGCCTTGCACAATAGAACACCATTACCAGTTTGTTTATTTATTCAGCATCTATTTTGTTTCAACTGCTGTGCCTGGTACTTGGGCTACACTGGTGATAGAAACACTGAAGCTGCTTCTGCTCTCATGGAGTTTACAGTCAAGTTACGAAGACAGAGAGAGCAAACATTGAGTTATGAACCATGAGAAGTGGTGAGAAAGAACAATACAAGAGGCTGAAATAATGTCTAATAGATGTCCTGACCTGGGCTGGTTGTCCTGGGAATGCCTCACTGAGAAAGTGATGTTTGAAATAAAATATTCAGGAAGGGAAGGAATTAACTGGGAAAACATGGGGAGAAGAAAAGTGTATTGGGAGACACAAAATACTACGCAGATGCCTTGAGCAAGGACTGAGGATGGCATGCTCATGGGAACTGGAAGAAGGCCAAAGTGACCAGAGGTCTGACAGTCCCATGAGGGAAGAGCATTGAGAAATGAGTCTGGAAATGAGGGACAGGGGTCATATCCATAGAATGCAAATTTTGGTCCTCATCTTTAGAGCAATTGGAATTCATTGGTAGGTTTTTAATTTGGGAAATGGTGTGCTTATATTTAAACAGAAATCAGGGGTGCCTGGGTGGCTCAGTCGGTTAAGCCTCCGACTTCGGCTCAGGTCAGATCTCACATTCGTGGGTTCAAGCCCCGCGTCAGGCTCTGTGCTGACAGCTAGCTCAGAGCCTGGAGCCTGCTTCTGGTTCTGTGTCTCCTCTCTCTGCCCCACCCCCCCCCCCGCCCTCATGCTCTGTCTCTGTCTGTATCAAAAATAAAATACAACAAAAAAAATTAAACAGAAATCAATTCAACAACAAAGTAGACAATTGGATGGAGGATATGAGGTGGCCGGGTAATGGGCTGTTGCAACAGTCCAGGTGAGAGTTGAGGGCAGATTAAACTATGATGGCAAAAGAGGAGATAAAAAGAAATTGACTGAACAATTCTTTGTGATTGGATATGGAGGATGAGCAAGCACTGGGTGGCAAGGACAACCCCTGAGCTTCTGACTTGCAAGGTTGATTGGAGTTTGGTGCCATTTACTGAAATATAAGATACCACAGATGAACTGAATTGGTGGGGGGATAGATGATGTATTCATTATGGAACTGCCTGGGCTTCTGGGAACTGGATGTCTGTTCGCCTCCTCAGGTTAGACATTATTTCTTCAAATAAACTTTCTGCCCCTTTCTGTCTCTTTTCCTCTGGGACCTTTACAATTCAATGTTGGTCCACTTAGTGTTGCTCTCTGAGTGTCTTAGGCTGTCTTCACCATTTTTCATTCTTTTATCTTTTTGCTGCTCTGATTGGGTGAGTTCCTCTGCCCTGATCCTTTTTTTCTGCTTCATCCAGTCTGCTGTAAAACCCCGCCAGTATATTTTTCAGTTCAGTTACCATATTATTTGGCTCTGTGACTGCTGTTTCATACTTTCTTATATATTCTCTCTCTTGAAGTTCATGCTGTGTTCATCTATTCTCCCAAGTTCAGTGAGCATATATATGACCACTACCTTTAACCCTTTACTGTGTAAATTACTTGTCTCCATTTTATTATGTTTTTTTCCTGACATTTTATCTTTTTCCTTTGGAATATATTCCTCTGTTTCTTCATTTTGCTTGACTTTTTGTGTTGCTTTATACACATTAGATGAAATAGTCACCTCTCCTCTTGAAGGGCTAGCTGGCCTTGTGTCAGAGATGAAATTTATCATTCAACTCTACCTTAGCTTTTAGTGTTCTCTCAAGCCTTTATGATGGTCCAAGCAGTCTATTTTAGTTTCAATAGCTCCCAGTAGTTGAGGGTGTGCCAAGACGAGTTAGTATCCCAAAGGGAAGATCTCAGTTAGCATCTAGACTCTGGCTTCCAATTGGAGCAGCAGCTTTTAAGGAACGCAAATACATGCAGTCCTTTAGGACCACAAGTATAAGCCCCATGGCCACCAGAGTCTACCAATCTGGAGGTGTGTGCTGGTGACAGTTGAAAACATCAGGGCTCCAGATGAGCATATAAATTCCTTTCTGGGACATACCAGTGAGCTTTAGTGGGGAGCATAAAGATAACATCTTCCAGCCTATGTACTGCAAGAATAGCTCCATAGCTTCTAGATTTGTGCCAAATCTGAAGCCTGCCCCTAATATCAAAACTCCAGGATGAACAAGTAGGCTTCTTCCACAGAAAGACTGGGGGTATGTTTTAGTCTGCTGTCTATGCAGAGCCAATGGGAACTGTAGTCTGTCACAAATTGTCTTTCTGATTGGGACCCAGGAGCACAAGCCTCCCTGGCCTGTAGAGCCAGTGATGAAGGGGCATTTTCTAGGTAGCAGCTACAAACACTAGGTCACCAGATGTAAAAGCTGGGACACCAGACCTGAGTAGAAGGTCTCCTCTGGGAGAGTGGCACGAGAGCACAGCAGAGGCTGAGCATTAAGACGGTGCATGCAAACATGGCATTTCCTGAACAAAGAAAGACTTTTTTAAAGGGAAAAAAGAAAGAAAAAGAAAAAGAAAGAATATGAGAGAAAAGAAAAAGAAAAAGAAAAAGATAGTGCCTACTGACTTTAGCAAGGCAGAAGGAAAGCAGGAAGATGGCGCCCACTAGCCTCCATCCTTGGAGAGTAACTCCACCCTAGGGGCCCCTGTGCCTCAGGACAACACCGTAAAATTAGCAAATGAGTCTTTCACATTAAGTCTGGGTGTTGTTCAAAGGGCTGCTGCAATATGGATAGACCTAGAGGGTGTTCAGCTAAATGAAATGAGTCAGACAAATACCATATGATTTCACTTATATGTGGAATCTAAAAAGCAGAACAAACAAACAAGCAAACCTTAGAAACAGACTCACAAATATAGAGATCAAACTGGTAGTTGCTTGCCAGGGTGGGAGAGTGGCATATAGGAAAACTAGGTAAAGGGGATTAAGAGGTATACACATCTAGTCATACAATAAATAATTACAGGGGTAAGAAGTATGACATAAGGAATACAGTCAATAATATTGCAGTACATTTGTATGGTGGCAGATAGTAACTACACTTATTGTGGTGAGCATTTTGCAATGTGAATAACTGTGGAATCGCTACGTGGTACACCTGAAACTAATATATCAACTACACTTTAATTAAGACAGATATCATATGTTTCCACTCATATGTGGAATTTAAGAAACTTAACAGAAGTGCTCTTCTGCACAAATGCCCTCCTCCATCACCACTACCTCCCTTCCCCCTCCTCCTCCCCCTTCAACCCTTCATTCATTTTCAGTATTCAATAGTCTCTCAGGTTTTACATCCCTCTCTCTCCCCAACTCTCTTTCCCCCTTCCCCTCCCCATGGCCCTCCATCAGGTTTCTCCTGCTCTCCTGTTAGACCTATGAGTGCAAACATATGGTATCTGTCCTTCTCTGCCTGACTTATTTCGCTCTGCATGACACCCTCGAGGTCCATCCACTTTGCTACAAATGGCCAGATTTCATTCTTTGCCATTGCCATGTAGTACTCCATTGTATATATATATACCACATCTTCTTGATCCATTCATCAGGTGATGGACATTTAGGCTCTTTCCATGATTTGGCTATTGTTGACAGTGCCACTCTGAACATTGGGGTACATGTGCTCCTATGCATCAGCAATTCTGTATCCTTTGTGCTATTGCTGGGTCATAGGGGAGTTCTACTGATAGTTTTTTTTAGGAACCTCCAAAGTGTTTTCCAGAGCGGCTGCACCAGTTTACATTGCCACCAATGGTGTAGGAGGGTGCCCATCTCTCCACATCCTCACCAGCATCTATAGTCTCTTGATTTGTTCATTTTAGCCACTCTCACCAGTGTGAGGTGGTATCTCAGTGTGGTTTTGATTTGTATTTCCCTAATGATGAGTGATGCTGAGCATAATTTCAGCATCTTGTCCATCTGGATGTCCTCTTTGGAGAACTGTCTGTTCATGTCTTTTGCCCATTTCTTCACTGGATTATTCGTTTTTTGGGTATGAAGTTTGGTGAGTTCCTTGTAGATTTTAGATACCAGCCCTTTGTCTGATATGCCATTTGCAACTATCTTTTCCCATTCTGTCGGTTGCCTATTATTATTATTTTTTAATTTTTTCCTTTGCAGTGCAGAAGCTTTTTATCTTGATGAGGTCCCAATAGTTCATTTTTACTCTTGATTCACTTGCCTCTGGGGATGTGTCAAGGAGGAAATCGCTGCGATTGAGGTCGAGGAGGCTATATTTCCTGCTTTCTCCTCTAGGGTTTTGATGGTTTCCTGTCTCACATTCAGGTCCTTCAGCCATTTTGAGTTTATTTTTGTGAATGGTGTAAGAAAGTGGTCTAATTTCATTCTTCTACATGTTGCTGTCCAGCTTCCCAACACCACCTGTTGAAGAGGCTGTATTTTTTCCATTGGACACTCTTTCCTGTTTTGTCAAAGATTAATTGGCCATACACTTGTGGGTCCAGTTCTGGGCTCTTTATTCTATTCCTTTGGTCCATGTGTCTGTTTTTGTGCCAATACCATACTGTCTTGATGATGACAGCTTTGTAGTAGAGGCTAAAGTCTGGGATTGTGAGGCCTTCCATTTTGGTTTTCTTCTTCAATATTACTTTGGCTATTTGGGGTCTTTTGTGGTTCCATACGAATTTTAGAATAGTTTGTTCTAGCTTTGAGAAGAATGCTGGTGCAACTTTGATGGGGATTGCTTTGGGTAATAAAGACATTTAAACAATGTTTATTCTTCCAATCCATGAGCATGGATTGTTTTTCCATCACTTGGTGTCTTCTTCAATTTCCTTCATAAGTCTTCTATACTTTTCAGCATACAGGTCTTTTACCTTTTTCGTTAGGTTTATTCCAAGGTATTTTATGATTTTTTGTGCAATTGTGAATGGGGTCTGTTTCTTGATTTCTCTTTCTGTTGCTTCATATTTGGTGTTTAAGAATTCTGTACATTGATTTTGTACCCTGCAACTTTACTGAATTCATTGATCAGTTCTAGAGGGCTTCTGGTGGAGTCGATTGGGTTTTCCATATAGAGTATCGTGTCATCTGCGAAAAATGAAAGTTTGACTTCTTCTTTGCCAATTCTGATGCCTTTTATTTCCTTTTGTTGTCTGATTGCTGATGCTAGGACTTCCAGCACTATGTTAAACAGTGGTGAGAGTGGACATCCCTGTAGTGCCCCTGATTTCAAGGGGAAAGCTCTTAGTTTTCCTCCCATTGAGGATAACATTGGCTGTGGGCTTTCATAAGTGGCTTTTATGATTTTTAAGTAAGTTTCTTCTATCCCTACTTTCTCTAGGGTTTTTATTAAGAAGGGATGTTGTACTTTGTCAAACGCTTTTTCTACATCTATCGACAGGATCATATGGTTTTTATCTTTTCTTTTGTTAATGTGATGTATCACATTGATGGATTTGCAAATATTGAACCAGCCTTGTAACCCAAGAATGAATCCAACATGATCATAATGGATAATTCTTTTTATATGCCGTTGAATTCGATTTGCTAGTATCTTGTTGAGTATTTTATGTCTGTATTCATTATGGATATTGGCTGGTACTCTTTTTTTTGTTGGGTCTCTGTCTGGCTTAGGAATCAAAGTGATATGTGTTCGTAGAATGAGTCTGAAAGTTTTCCTTCCATTTCTATTTTTTGGAATAACTTGAGAAGGATGGGTGTTAACTCTGTTTTAAATGTCTGGTTGAACTCCCCTGGGAATCCATCTGGTCCTGGGCTTTTATTCGCAGGGAGATTTTTGATAACTGATTCGATTTCTTCACTGGTTATGGGTCTGTTCAGATTTTCTATCTCTTCCCGTTTGAATTTTGGTAGTGCATGTGCATTTAGAAATTTGTTCATTTCTTCTAGATTGTCCAGTTTGTTGGCATATAATTTTTCATAATAATCTCTGATGATTGCTTGTATTTCCAAGGGATCTGTTGTAATAGATCCATTTTCCTTCATTATTTTGTCTATTTGAGTGTTCTATCTTTTCCTTCTGAGGAGCCTAGCTAGAGGTTTATCAATTTTGTTTACTTTTTCAAAAAACCAACTCTTGGTTTCATTGATCTGTTCAATTGTTTTTGTGGATTCTATTTTGTTTATTTCTGCTCTGATCTTTATTATTTCTCTTCTTTTGCTGGGCTTGGGGTGCTCTTGCTGCTCCCTTTCTAGTTTCCTTAGGTGCTCTGTTAGGTTTTGAGTTTGCACTTTTTCTAGTTTCTTGAAATAGGCCTGGATTGCAATGAACTTTCCTCTTAGGACTGCCTTTGCTGTCTCCCAGAGAGTTTGGATGGTTGTATTTTCGTTTTCATTTGTTTCCATATATTTTTAAATTTCCTCTCTAATTGTCTGGTTTGCTCAATCCTTCTTCAGTAGGGTAGTTTTAAACCTTCACATTTTTGGAGGTTTTCCAGACTTCTTCCTGTGGTTGATTTAAAGTTTCATAGCATTTTGATCTGAAAGTGTGCATGGTATGTTCTCAATCCGTTTATATTTATGAAGGGCTGTTTTATGACCCAGTATGTGATCAATCTTGGAGAATGTGTCATGTGCACTCGAGAAGAAAGTGCATTCCCTAGCTGCAGGATGCAGAATTCTAAATATATCTCTTAATTCCATCTGCTCCAGTGTGGCATTCAGGTCCATTGTTTCCTTAGTGACTTTTTGTCTGGTTGACCTATCCATTGTTGTAAGTTGGGTATTAAAGTCCCCTGCTATTAGCACATTCTTATCAGTAAGATTGCATCTGTTTGTGATTAGTTGTTTTATGTATTTTGGAGCTCCTGAATTCAGCGCATAAATGTTTATAATTGTTAACTCTTCCTGGTGTAGAGAATCTGTAATTATTATATAATGTCCTTCTTCATCCTTTGTTACTGCCTTTATTTTAAAGTCCAGATTGTCCAATATAAGTATGGCTACTCCAGCTTTCTTTTGGTGTCAAGTCACATGGTAGATATTTCTCCATCCCCTTATTTTCAATCTGAAGGTGTCTTCAGGTCTAAGGTGAGTCTCTTGTAGACAGCAAATAGATGGATTTTGTTTTTTTATCCATTCTGCTACCCTGTGTCATTTGACTGGAGCATTCAGTCCATTTACATTCAGTATTAT
Source organism: Suricata suricatta (assembly GCF_006229205.1). Classification (NCBI taxonomy): domain Eukaryota; kingdom Metazoa; phylum Chordata; class Mammalia; order Carnivora; family Herpestidae; genus Suricata; species Suricata suricatta. The sequence goes on along the minus strand of NC_043701.1, from coordinate 61,851,998 downwards.
TATTGAAAAATGTGGGTTTAAATTCATTGTGTTTCCTGTAGAGTGCATATTTGTAGTGATGTCTCTGGGGTCTTATATTCCTTGCTATATTTCTCTCATAGAGCCCCTCTTAGGATTTCTTGTAGGGCTGGTTTGGTAGTGATGAATTCGGTCAAGTTTTGTTTATTTGGGAACACCTTTATCTCTCCTTCTATTTTGAATGACAGGCTCTTTGGATAAAGAATTCTTGGTTGCATATTTTTCCTGTTCATCACATTGAAGATTTCCTGCCATTCCTTACTGGCCTGCCAAGTTTCAGTAGATAGGTCTGTAGCCACTCTGATAGGTTTCCTTTGTATGTTAAGGCCCTTTTATCTCTAGCTGCTTTCAGAAGTCTCTCTTTATAGTTTGCCAGTTTCACTATGATATGTTGTGCTGAAGGTCGGTTTATGTTATGTCTTAGGGGAGTTCGGCATGTCTCTTGAATTTCAATGTCTTTCTCTTTCCTAACATTGGGGAAAGTTTCGTGTATGATTTGGTCCAGAACCCCTTCAGGCCCTCTTTCTTTATCTTCCTCTTCAGGAACTCCTATGATATGGACATTGTTCTGTTTGATTGTAGCACTCAGGTTTCTGATTCTCCTTTCATGCTCCTATATTGATTTCTCTCTCTTTTTCTCGGCTTCCTCTTTTGCTATAACTGTGTCTTCTAGTTCACCTATTCTCCTCTCTGCTTCTTTCATCTGTGCAGTGGTAGCCTCCATTTTATTATTCACCCCATTTACAGCTTTTTTTTTTTAACTCGTCACAGCTATTTTGAAGGTCCCTAGTCTGTTTTTCAATAACTTCTCTGATGGATTTTTCAAGCCCAGAGATTAATTTTATGACAATCATTCTAAGTTCTTGCTCAGTTAAGTTGTTTATGTCTGTTTTGAGCAGTTCTGCAGCTGTGATTTCTTCCTGGAGTTTCTTTAGAGGAGAGTTCTTTCGTTTCATCATTTTGGCTAGCTTTCTGTTTCTTGTCAGTTTTAAAAGCTCGTTCTGCACTGTGTGTCTATTAGTATTTCTCTATTGAAGAAGGCTCTTTGAGTGTCTAGGGTCTGTCGTTTCAGGAGATGTTCTTTTAATTGTATCTCTCGGTTTCTCTTGTTTGCCTCTGTTTAATTTATTTCCCTATTCAGCAATATTTGGGACTTTGCACTATGTGTGCTTTGTGTTGTTTCTTTTGGTATCCCTGAAAAGGAAAACAGACAGACAAACAAACAGAGAACACAAGCACACAAATGTACTGACATAACAAGTAAAGAAGCAAACCAAAAGGGGAAAGAAAAAAAAGGAACAGGAATGAAAAGAAGGGAAAAAAAGGAAAAAAGTTGGGGAGGGGGGGGTCAATAGCAACAGCCAGAGATAAAGGACAGTCTGAGAACTTAAAACCTGTGGAGGGGGGGAGATAAGGATGAGATAAAGGAAAAACTATCTGGATAGTAAGAGTTGATCTAAGCACAGCAGTGTCTAAATATTGGTCTTTCCCAGACTCCAGGGGGAAAGGGAGAAAAGAAGGAAATAGGAAAATAGAAAAGAGAAGACAGAGGAAAAAATTAAAAAGCAAAAATATTAAGAAAATAAACAATTAAAAGTAATAAGCAAAAACACAGCAGCTCTCCAGCGCAGGTGGGCGTGACTTGGAGTAGGTGGGTTGGGTCTCTGGGGCTGCTCTCTGTGGCCCCGCCTTAGTGGATGCAGGGAGATGAAGAATGGCAGCGCCCCAAGCCCCCCTCAGACCATGCGTTCCCAGCCTCTCTCGAGTCTAATCTCCTTGTGCCTAGGGCGGGTCTAAGTGTTTCTCTTTTTTAAGTTCTGCCCGGTTTCTAAGTCCTTGCCCACGCGCTCAATATTGCCACCACAGTTAAAATCTCCTGCAGGGGGGTGGCTTTCTGGCCAGGATTAAATAGGGGGATTGTGAAGTCAGTTTTTTCTCCTGGCTCCGAAGTCGGCGAACTGCTGGGCCCAAGGGAGAAGAAGCCCGCTGAAGGGGACGGATTTCTCTCTCCATGCTCAGCAGCTCTCAGTCGGGCGAGGTCTCCCCTCTCCAGAGATTATGCTATGAGTGACTCAGTCTCTACTTCTCTTCCCCTGGTCTCTCCGCTGCCCTGCCTGGTGGTGCAGTGCTTGGCTCCAAAGGTCTGTGCGCCTCTGAACTCACAGCAGCCTTGTCCTCACAGCTGTCCATGGAACTGTGTGCCTGTGGATCCACGGGTTTCTGTGGCGCCTTTTTCTTTTTAAAATACATTTGTGGCATGTGCTTTTTAGGGGATAAGGTCCTTGAGATCAAGGACTCTTTGCCAAGATTGTTTTATATCTCCCCTAGTTCTCTTTGTGGGATTCAATGTTTTGCCTGAAGTTTGGTTCAGATAGAAGATTAATGGGAAAGATGAGGTACAGGCAGTTCTCATTTTTTGTCAGTGCTGCCAATTCATTGGCACTTCCAGTACTTTGTGTCTCTCTTTTGTCCCAAAGGCAGTGGTTTCTGCATAGGTCCACGTGGTGAAAACATAGGAACAATTGGAGTAATACACATAACAGTCAAGAGTTTGTCTGATCTCAAGGGGATTAAGGACATGGTTTTCAGAATACATTAAATTTGAAGATGAACTGATCTATAACTGATGATTGTTATATTTTATCAGTTATCTAAAGCCCTATTCCATATTAATTAGATAAGCTATTCTAGAATTAGGTAGAAAAAGTTAGCACTTAAAAAAGAAAAAGATGTGGGGCACCTGGGTGGCTCAGTCTGTCGAGCATCTGGCTTTGGCTCAGGTCATGATTCCCCGGTTTGTGGATTCCAGCCCTGTGTCGGGCTCTGTGCTGACAGCTCAGAGCCTGGAACCTGCTTTAGATTCTGTGTCTCCCTCTCGATCTGGCCCTTCCCTGCTCACGCTGTTTCTCTCTTTCTCAAAAATAAATAAAAGATTTAAAAAATTTTAAAGAGTTGCTACTGTTGAATCTTTTTTTGCAAGTTACTTAGTGACATGATTCAGCTAAATAAGGGTGAGAAACTAGGAAAAAAGTGTGAAATAAAGAGTTTAGAATTAATCTAGTAAGACAATTACTTATACTTCTAATAAGTTTTTATAAGAAAATCTCAGAATGACCTTTGTTCAGTAGGTCTAGAAAGCAATAATGAAAATTAAAAAAGAAATCCAGTGTTCTTTAAGAGGAAAAATGGAATGACTTCCATGTATTAGGAAAAATAAGTAAGAAGCTGGCATCCATTCATAACGAGAAGAAGGGAGATTTATTCTGTATAAGAGGAAAAAGCAATCAAAAATACTAGAAAAACACAAAAACTATACAAGGAAGTCAAAGTCCAAAAGTGTAATCTAAAATGTGTAATGCTTTTCAGTGATTGGTAAAAGAAGAATTCATTTGACCTTGACTCTAGAACATTCATATTCGGGTGGTGGCAGAGTTAGGATGTTGGTATTCTACAGAAGAAAGGCACACTTGGCTGTGATTCTGCTTTTCTGTCCTAAAGGGCGTTTCATCCCTTCAGCCACAGTTCACCATGGAAATTCTGGAAACTACTCTTACCCTTGTCACTTCTGGCTTAGAGACAGCCAACCATGGGGAATCACCAACCCCTGCTGGTTTCCCTGACCTCTGCTTGCATTTTTTGTAAAGAGAAGCTTAATTAAACTTTCTTCAACCTACCCCTTTTGAGAGTATTTGCTAGTTACTCTAACACCTAGAGACAGGGAAGTAATACTTTAAATTCCACCCACTGGTGTTGTAGACTTTGAGGTAGGTGAGAGATGAGATGAAGGACATAAATCTTCTCTTCCCTTTGTCCCATGTCCATGCCTTTCATAGTGTGCTTATCTTGTGCCAGGTATGGTTCTAGTGTTTGTTTGTTAGTTCCAAATGGTTTCTGATGCAACCACACTTGGTGTTTTCCTTAAGCTTAAGCGAATAAACAGATCAGTTCCCATAGCCACTATTAAATCATTTAGAACTGCTACACAAGTTCCTGAACAGCTCCTCTCCTGCATCTTAGTGAAGAGATCAGGCTTGTGCCCTTGGAGACCTTGTGTGGGCCAGACACCTCCTCCATTACCATACAGTGGCCCTACCTGTCCATATGCCAGAGGGAAAAATGGTTATGTTGAACTTATCCACAAACCATTTATTCTGGAGCTTTAGAGGCTGGTGAAATAAAATACTCAACTTTCAATAGCCCCCAAACCACAGGATAGCCTTCCAGATCAATCTGCTCTTTCCATGTTGCATTACAAGAAGGGGTTTGTCTCATGGGGCTCAATCCCATGATGTTCAGATCATGACTTGAACTGAAATCAAGAGTTGGATGTTGGACCGATGGAGCCACCCAGGTCTTCCTTGTCAAATGTTTCTGTGTGGTACCAACACATCTCAGCAAAATCCCAAATGCAGGCCTAAGGCTCACAGATTAATTTTCCATTTTTCATGAAAACACTTTTCCTGGTGTTCAGGTCAGCTCAGACGGTAAAGAGCACTGCCTTTCCTTCCTTTTGACTTTAGATACACTTGTCCTTGGCACCCTTTCTCTCCCTTGCTCAACACCAAGGCCCTTCTATGTCTGTTTCACTCAGTTACCCAGAGGCATCCACAGAGTACATTAAAATTTCTTCCCACTCTGCTTTAAAATGCCCACGTGAATTGTGATTTAGGTGTGAAATAGACAATAGGGACCTAGAATCTTCCCATTCTAGGTCCTTTTCTCCTTCCTTGGCACCTCTTCTCCCATCTCAAGGTTTCAAGATCTTTTTGCTTGGAAGCAAAACTCACTTCCCCAAAAGGATTAAAAAATTATTTATAGCTAATCTGAATCTCTGTTCTAATAATGACACATCTCTGCATTAAAATACCTAAGGTTTGCTTTGCATTAAATACCTAGGGTGGTACTTTGATGTGGTTATGGTGCTATCATATGATTATCACTTTTGTCTCAGTGTGGGTGTGGCCAGACCTCACTGCTGGTTGTTGATACAACATAATCATCTTTCTCAATTTAGAGCTCATTTCTACCAGCACCAACCTAATGCTTGTCATGAATATCCTGATCAATTGTGTGGCAAAGGTCCTGTGGGCACTTTACATATACCTTTCCGTGTAATGTTCACAATCGCTTGGGTGCTTTCATGATCCTCACTTTAAAACAGAAAACTAAGGCTGTTCTTTCTTCCTAATGCTACTAAGTACCTATTTCTTTCCTTCTCTTTGGAACATAACCTTCTTTTAGTGTTTAGGACAAAGGTTATTCCAAGTAAAACTAATAGAAAAACAATAATTGAGCGCTTACTATGGACAGGACATTGTGGCAAACATTCTACAAAAATTACCTAATTTACTATTTTTTTAATTTCAAGTTTTAATTTAAATTCTAGTTGGTTAACACATGTGATAAAACTGGTTTCAGGCATAGAATTCACCACTTACATGTACTCATCAGATTAAGTGCCCTCCTTAATACCTGTCATCCATTTAGCTCATCCCCAACCTCCCTCCCTCCCTCAACCCTCAGTTTGTTCTCTATAGTTAAAAGACTGTTATAGTTTGCTTCCCTCTCTTCTCATCCTCCTACCCCTATGCTCATCTGTTTTGTTTCTTAAATTCTACATATGAGTGAAATCATATGGTATTTGCCTTTCTCTGACTATTTTGCTTAGCATAATACACTCTAGCTCCATTCACATCACTGCAAATGGCAAGATTTCATTCTTTTTGGTGATTAATACTCTATTACATATGTATCTTCTTTATCCATTCAGTAGTGGATGGACATGGGCTCCTTTCATAATTTGGCTATTGTTGATAATGCTACTATAAACATTGGGGTGCATGTGCCCTTTTGAATCAGTATTTATGTCTCCTTTGGATAAATACCTAGTAGTGCAATTGCTGGATAATAGGGTAGTTCTATTTTTTTTTAATGTTTATTTATTTTGAGAGAGAAAGAGAGTGTGTGCATATGTCTGCACAAGTCAGGGAGGGGCAGGGGGAGAGGGGGAAAGAGGATTCCAAGCAGGCTCCATGCTGTCAGCACAGAGCCCAACATGGAGCTTGATCCCATGAACAGTGAGGTTATGATCTGAGCCAAAGTCAAGAGTCAATGCTTAACCAATTGAGCCACCTAGGAAACCCACAGTAGTTCTATTTTTAACTTTTTGAGGAACCTCCATACTGTTTTCCAGTATGGCTGCACCAGTTTGTATTCCCACCAATAGTGTGAAAGAGTTCCTTTTTCTCCACATTCTTGTCAACATTTGCTGTTTCCTATGTTGTTCATTTGAGCTATTCTGACAAGTGTGAGGCGGTGTCTTATTATGGTTTTGATTTGTATTTTCCTGATGATGAGTGATGTGGAGCATCTTTTCATGTGTCTGTTAGTCATCTGGATGTCTTCTTTGGAAAAATGTCTGTTCATGTCTTCTGCCCATTTCATAACAGTATTATTTATTTTTCAGTTGTTGAGTTTGAAAAGTTCTTTATAGATACTGGATACTAACCCTTTATCAGATATGTTATTTGCAAAGATGTTCTCCCATTCTGAGGGTGGCCTTTTAGTTTTGTTGGCTATTTCCTTTGCTGTATAGAAACTTTTTATCTTGATGAAGTACCAACAGTTCATTTTTGTTTTTCTGTCCATTGCCTCCAGAGACATACCGAGTAAGAGGTTGCTAGGGCTGAGGTCAAAGAAGTTGTTGCCTCTGTTCTCCTCTAGGATTTTGATGGTTTTCTGTCTCACATTTATGTCTTTTATCCATTTTGCATTTATTTTTGTGTATAGTGTAAGGAAGTGGTCTAGTTTTATTCTTTTACATGTTGTTGTCCAGTTTTCCCAACACCTTTTGTTGAAGAGACTGTCTTTTTTCCATTGGCTACGCTTTTCTGCTTTGTCAAAGATTAGTTGACCATATAGTTGTGGGTCCATGTCTGGCTTTTCTATTCTGTTCCATTGATACATGTGTCTGTGTTTGTGCTGGTACCATACTGTCTTGATGATGACAGCTTTGTAATACAGCTTGAAGTTTGAAATTGTGATGTCTCCCGCTTTTCTTTTCTTTTTCAGGATGGCTTTGGCTATTCAGAGTCTTTTACAGTTCCATTACAATTTTTAGAATTGTTTGTTCTAGCATTGTGAAAAATGCTGGTGGTATTTTGATAAGGAGTGCATTAAATGTGTAGACTGCTTTGCATAGTATGACATTTTAACCTTATATGTCCTTCCAATCCACGAGCATGGAATGTTTCTCCATTTCTTTGTGCCCTCTTCAATTTCTTTCATAAGTGTTCTGTATTTTGCAGAGTACAAATTTTTACCTCTTTGGTTTATTCCTAGGTATCTTATTATTTTGGGTGCAATTGTAAATGGGAACAATTCCTCGATTTCTCTCTCTGCTGTCTCATTATTAGTGCATAGAAACACAACAGATTTTGTGGTTGGGTTTCCCTCCCTAAGGAAAAAAAAAAGAGCATCTCAAGGCAATCTTGTATTTGCATATGTGACGACATCACTCAAAACCTTATAACCTGAGACCACTTACTCAGACTGCATGTTTGTGTGTTACCATCTATGGGAGGCAAAGAAGTAAAAAAAAAAAAACATATTAAAAAAAACATGCCACATGGTGTTCGGGGCTCACTTCTTTGGATATGAACTCAACTGAGCAATTCTGGCTGGAATAAAGTTGCTTCCTGGAAAGAAAAGCCTCAGTGTTATGACTCAGTGTGAGAATCCTACTACAATTTCTGTACACTGATTTTTATATCCTGCAACTTTGCTGAATTTGTATATCAGTTTTAGTAATTTTCTGGTGAAGTCTTTCAGGTTTTCCACACCAAGTATGATGTTGTCTGCAAATTGTGAAAATTTGACCTCTTCCTTGCCTGATTTACTCTTCATACAGATCCTTTGAGATGGGGATTACTTTACAAGCACAAAAAGATTAGATACTTTGTCTTGAATTACAATTGTAGCAAGTGGAGGAGTGGGGTTTGAAACTGAACCTGATTCTAGCCCATCTACACTGGAGTCCCTTAAGTTACTATGTGGATCACTCAAAAAGCAATGAAACTTCAATAAGAAATGAAACAATAATGTATCTTATGTAGTATATGGCGCATCTGGGTGGCTCAGTTGGTTAAGCGTTCAACTTCGGCTGAGGTCATGATCTCACAGTTCATGAGTTCAAGCCCCACATCGAGCTCTGTGCTGACAGCTCAGTGCCTGAAGCCTGCTTCCGAGTCTGTGTCTCCCTCTCTTTCTGCTCCTCCCCCGTTCATATTCATTCATTCATTCATTCATTCATTCATTCATTCATTCTCTCTCTCATTCAAAAATAAATAAGCATTAAAAAATTGTGAAGTATGTCACAAAACTCACTTCCTCTTCATCAGTGGAACTGGAAAAGAAAAATTTCAAGTTTTGCAAATAATACCTAATAAGAAAGTTGGAAACGTGGCACTCCTGATCTGATCTGAAAGTACACAACGTGCACACAAGAATTTATCAGTGCCTTTGGTCTGTGCTGTGTTCGCTTCCTGATTTTGTCACTTTTCTCAGGGAAATATTAACAAATCTATGGCATCTCCTTTAAAAACTGGTTTACCCAATTGATTCTGGACATTCCATAGAGGAGCACTGGAGGCTAATGAATTAGCTGCTTGCCTTATTTACCTTTTATTTTCTCTCCCAGGCACAACACTGATGTTCTTAAATCTAATTTTGTGCGATTTGTACCAGACATAGTCTAGCCTCATATACCTAGGAAATAGGATCCTAAATTAAAAGCGCCCTGTATATTTCATGCTTTTCTTTTCTTTCAATTTCTCTTTCTCCAGTTTCTTTTCTCTTCTAGACAAGTTCCTCAAACTTGTTACTTAATTCTTCTTTTCTGCTTCTTCTCATATCCTTGTTCACTTCCTTAAAAATAAAATTAGAGCCATTCCCCAAGGCCTCTTCTATGACCCTGTGTCTTTAATTCCACTAAAAATTTGTTTTAATGTTTATTTATTTTTTAGTTTAATTCCATTTTAAGTCAGAAGCCTCTTACATTAAATTCCTATATTCAGACTCTGAGTTTCTAGAGCGAGCTCTTTATTTCTCTCTTAGTCTTTCTTTTATTTTTTCCACATCATAGCTTCTGTTATATATTCATTTGTCTTTTTCAAGTTTTTGCTACACTCTTCTGATCCTTTCATTGTTTTTGCCTATTTGGTTGGAAAGACTGAATAACCGCTTTCTACTTTTCATTTTCTGTGTGATCCAAGTTTAAAGAAAGTATTGATTTTAAGCCCAGTCTCCTTTTTCTCTCTCTTCGTCCTCCAGGGATAGTCTTAGCTTCTGTTGGCTTATGAAACACTGTTTCTTCTTGTATGATTGTAGAATACTAGTTATCCGACTGACCTGGGGGACTTCCCTAAATAAATATATCTGACCTTCCCATTTCTTCTACCCTTATGCTGATATTTCAGGATTGAGGTGGCATGGGAGATAGAAAGCAGGCACTTTTTTTTGGTCGGAGGGCAAATCTCCACAAGTGATTTTCCTACTGTGACCTTCCAACTTGCTGTCTAGCCACTGACGGAGGTCCTCCACTCTAGTAGGGTCCACTTCCTGGGTCAGAAACAGATACATTTGCAGTGCCTGGGTGACTCAGTAAGTTAAGTGTCTGACTTTGGCTCAGGTCATGATCTCACGGTTCATGAGTTCAAGCCCTGTATTGGGCTCTGTGCTGACAGCTCAGAGCCTGAAGCCTGCTTCAGATTCTGTGCCTGCCTCTCTCTTTGCTCCTCCCCAGCTCTTTCTCTTTCTCTCTCAAAAATAAATAAACATTTTAAAAAATTGGAAAAAAAAAGAAACAGACACATTTGTTAAGGCAAGCAACTTGCCAGTTGACGAGTGGGCCATCAGTTCAGTAAACAGCAAGTGGAACACTCCTGTGGGCAAGATGTGACTGGCTTGTGAAAGGGTTCAAAAACTCCTTTTCCATCTGCGGCAGGTGTAATTCACCTGCTTGATGCAGGGATTAGGGTTGGGCCAAGATTTCTTTTTACTATATTTAAAAGTAATTCTACACACTGTAATGGAACTTACTTCTATTTTGATTGAGTAACTTAAAATAAATAGCTCTTCTGGGTTCATATCAGATGGATCCTTTGGCTCACATATAGAGCCTGCCTCCAATTCTCTAAGAACTGGAAGTTTCCCAAGTCCAAAGAAAAGTACTGAAACAAGTGTTTCTAAAGCAATATCTAGAGGCTATCTATAGAATGAAAAATGAAAAATCACATTTATTGATTGGCCTGATAATGACTCAGATTGTGAAATTGGTGACCAGAGTTTAAACAAGATTTTCATTATAACTGAGACACCACTTTGTCTGAGAACACATCCTGGATGATATCAAACAAAACCACAAGTCTTGGGCAAAAATTACTTCTACATTTGCTAAAGTTACGAATGATAGTTTGTATTATTATGAACAGGATTCATGCATGGAAACAGATGAAAACAAACACACAGCCATAAAGAACTTGATGAGATGATTCATATGGAAATTCAAGGTATCCGTAATTGCCAAAATAATCTTGAAAAAGAAGAACAAAGTTGAAGGACTCACATACTCTGATTTTCAAACTTAATATAAATGTTTACACTTGACTATAGGAGCTTAATGTAAATGTTTACACTTAAGTGTAAGAGCTTAAAACATACAGCTCAGAAGAAAACATTGGCATAAATCCTTGTGAACTTGGATTGACTAAGCAATCATTTCTTATATGATACTAAAAGGATGAGTCACAAAAGAAAAGCATATTGGAGTTTAGGAAACATTAAAACTTTTGTGTTTCAAAGCACACCATCAAAAAAGGGAAAAGACGACCCAGAAAATGGGACAAAATATTGTGAGTCATATACGTGATAATGCACTTGTAACTAGAATACATGAAGAACTCATATAAGTTGCTAATAAAAAGACAAATAGCCTAATTTTTTAAATGGGCAAAAGAAAATATATAAATGGATAATAGCATATGAAAAGCTGGTTGACATCATGAGCCACCAAGGAAATGCAAATAAGAACCATAGTGAGATATTACCTCACATCTACTAGGATGGCTATAATCAAAATGACAGATAGTAACAAGTGTTGACAAGGATGGGGAGAAAGTGGTCTCCTAAAATAGTACACCACTATGGAAAACAGTCTAGAAGTTCCTCAAAAGGTTAAATATAGAGTTACCACATGACCCAACACTTTCAATGTTAGGTATATAGCTAAGAGAAATGAAAACATATGTCCAAACAAAAACTTGACATAAGTGTTCATAGAAGCACTGCAAAAGTAAAAAGAACTCAAACGTTCATCAAGTAAAATGTGATATGTTTATATAATGGAATATTATTTGACAATAAAAGGAAATGCAATAAAAAGACATGAAGTACTGGGGCACCTAGGTGGCTAAGTTGGTTAAGCATCTGGCTTTGGCTCAGGTCATAATCTTATAGTCCATGAATTCGAGCCTTGTGTTGGGTTCTCTTCTGACAGCTCAGAGCTTGGAACCTGCTTCAGATACTGTGTCTCCCTCTCTCTCTCTGCCCTTCCCCCACTCACACTCAGTGTCTCTCCCTCTATCAAAAATAAATAAACATTAAAAAAAAGAAATGAAGTACTAATACATGCTATGACATGAAAACATCATGCTAAGTGAAAGAAGCCAATCACAGGGGCCACATATTTGGTGATCCCATTCATAAGAAATGTCCAGAATAAGGAAACCCATGTAGACATAGGGTTGTTGGGGTGGAATGGGGTAGGATAAACATTAACTGCGAATAGGCACCAGATTTCTTGTTATGGTAATGAAAATGTTCTAAAGTGGATTGCGATGATGGTTGCATAGGTTTTTTTATACAATTAAATCACTGAACACTTTAAATGGCTGAATTATATTACATGTGAATTATATCTTGGTAACGCTATTATTTAAAAAACACCATTCTATTGGTGTAGAAAAAATCCCTTAAAAGCTAGTTCTGAAGACACTTTCTTGCATAGAACCTCAAGGTGAAGGCTGGTGGATGTGATAGCAGCATCTGGAGGAAGTTTAAGGAAAAGGGACAAATGAAATAGAGTATAACTGAAAACTGCCTCTTTCAGATTTCAGAAAGTTTCTATTCTCAGCTGCAAGATTTTCTTCCTCAGTTTTCTTCTTCTGCTTTGTAAATTATAATACCTCAAAAAAAAAGAGATAGAGGAAAGAGAGTGGGAATACTAGTCCATCATGGTTTGGGGCAAAGAAAATGAACTTTTGCATCAGACAGGCCTGTGTTCAAATCCTGACTCAGCTCATTTTAGGGCAACAGATGACAAACTTACTCAACTAACTGTGGGGCCATGGCTGAGAGAAACTTTAACTCTTGTTTTCTCACACATAGCCTAGGGATAATTTGCTATCTACTACTTAGCTGGCTAGTATGCGTTGGCCCTTCTTTTGCTCTTAGTATCCAGAAATGTCTTTGAAAGAAAATAGCTTCTTCAGTTCTTTCATGTCTGGTATTTTGATTTCCTTCTCAATTTTCCATGTACGTGCCTCTAGCCTCGCTGCTCAGCACATTCCATGCTCCAGGAATGGGAACAAATCAACATTAGCCACTGGGATTAAGCTTAAAACCTTTGTTTGAATTATTGAAATGGAGTTCTCTCTACTGCTGTTGTTGCAGAATTGAATCCAACAAGGTCAATGGAGCTGCTCCACCTTTGTGACAAAGTGAAGCCTGAGAGTGTGGCCAGCATGGAGATGACAGAGCAGAGAGATGCAGAGTGCCTGGGCCTGGGGGACATCACATATGGCCTTTGTTCAAAGCACAGCAGCATCCGCCCTGGACTTTTCAGTTACATACTTTGATAACTTTTAAGCTTAAATAAGTGTAAGTTGACTTGTCAATTACCTACATCCAAATGAATCCTAAAAGTGACATGACCACTGTGCTAGTTACTATAGCTATGTTACACATGACTCCAAAACTTCATAGATTAAAACCAGAACTTTTCCTGGTTTTAAACAAGAAACCATTTGTTTTGCCAAATCTGGGCAGGGATTGGAGGGGGTGGCTTATTTCTGCTCTACTTGGTGTCAGTTGTGGTGTTTTGAAGACTGGGAGCTTGGCTAGGAGGACATAGCCGGGACAGAAGAAGCTCCTTAGGTCTCTCTCTTCTCTCTCTCCCTCCCTCCATGCTCTCTCCATCTGACTTTTTCAGCTTGGCCACTTGAGGATAGCCAAAGTTCTGACAGCCAGCAAAGAGCTGGGGAGAGCTCTTTTGTCTTTTGTGTCCAGACCTTAGAAGTCACGCAGGGTCACATTTGTCATAGTTCCAGGCCTACCCAAATTCACAAGGAGGAAACAGGACCCCACCTTTTGATGGAGTCAGTGTCATAATACAAGAAGAACATACAGATGGACAGGTATTGGTGTGGCCATTTTTGAAAATACAATAGGCCACACTTTGTGGGATATTTGTGAAGATTAAATGAGAAATATTTCAACAGACTATATTACAAAAATATAATATAGAGATAAAGATCTGAATGGGCTGATTGGTCCCTAAGGAGATCAGTGTGAATAAGAAATAAGTCTCTGGTCACGTCAGGAAAATATTATGGAGGACATATCTGAGACAAAGGTGAGTGGAAAAAATAATTAACCATGTTTTATCATGTTGAGCTTTCAGGACAATATATACAGACACTTGAGAAAGGAAATGTGAAAATAACATTTATGTTGTAAATCTGCTATTGTTTCTGCATATGTTAGTATTTCTGATTAAAACTGTGTACTTATTTTTGCAATCATTTTTGAGTAATAAGAGAGGGTGGACAATGGAGCCAGCCTCTTCTCTTGGCTGTGACTGAAGTTTTACTCTATGAATCCCATGACCAGAGCAAGCTGCCAACATCAGTGTTCCCAAAATGTATCTTGAATACTTTTTTGAGAAGTCAATATAAGTATTTTGGAAGTTAATGCTAGAGAATTAAAGTTCCAGAATATCAACCAATGTTATACACATAAAATATGAATCAGATTATTGCCTAAGATTAAAAAAGAATGGTAAAATGTGTGAAACACAGCAAATGTGAACTTTACTGATGAGGCAATTGTAATTAAATCAACCAAGTTATAGGAAGAACAAACCCTTTTAGATTTGAAGTCTAAAATAATCCATAGGAACTAGTACTCCAACTTTGTGAAAAGTTCAGCTTCTTTATGGACAGAATGAGGGGGTTTGGTTAGAGATTCTTGACTTTTTGGGAGGATGTCTGAGTTCTTTCATAATCAGATGAAAGGTCTGGACCTTCTTCTGAGTTGCATAGACACAAACATTTTTCACATGATATTAGTGGTATGGTTTCTGAGTCCAAGTTTAAAACTCTTGGACCCCTTGCTCTCTCTCTCTCTCTCTTTTTTAATTAAAAAAATTTTAAATGTTTATTTTTGAAATAGAGACAGAGTTGGGGGGCGGGAAGGGGCAGAGAGAGAGGAAGACACAATCTGAAGCAGGCTCCAGGCCCTGAGCTCTCAGCACAGAACCTGGCACGGGGCTCAAACTCACGAACCATGAGATCATGACCTGAGCTGAAGTCAGATGCCTAACCGAATGAGTCACCCAGGTGCCCCTCTTTTTCTTCTAAATTCTGTGACTGAGGATAGTTGTTTTTAGCATCACCTTCATCCCTTCTCAGCTCTGGAAGAAATCAAAGCCCTCTTGAGTTCACCATCAGTCCTCTGACCCAGGGCCAGCTACATGAGGTTTTATTGGCAGAAGCCTCACTCTTGATTTAATGCTCTATTGTCACCATTTTGACATTCTTATTTCTTGGACAAGGAGCCCATGTTTTCATTTCGTGCTAGTTCCCACAAATGATGTAACGGGATTCCTCTGGCCACCCTCTGAGTCTGTACTCTCCCTTTTTACATTCTGGAGAAGCAGTCATCTGGTCTCTGTGCGCTCAGAGTGCAAGGAGGAACTAGACATTTTTGGGGGGCACTTATGTCAATCCTGGGATCCACCTTTCTATAACTGTACCCACTGATCCGTCCTCTGTGTCTTTTGTGATAAGTTTCTTTCAACATAAGAATGTCTTACATGTTTGAAGACAGCTACTATTCTTCACTATCATGGACGAAATCTAATAATGAATTGAAACCTCTCTTGTCTGATTGATCCATGGAAGGAGAAAGACTGTCAAAAGCTCACATGAGATGAAAGATTATCCTAAAGGGCCAAATACAAAAAGGAACTAAAATGATTAGGATTGATGCTCTAGGATGTAAAATCAGGAAAGAACATTAAAGAGGAACAGCAGGGTTAATATTTCTGAAATGGAAACAAGCCTTAGGTGTGTTTTTTTTCCTATCCTAAAAAAAATCCCCAAAGAATGAACTATGCTAATGCAATCTGCTCTCATTCTGAAGTTAGTAGTGTTAAGGAACAGATCCCCTCCCCCCACTTTTTTTTTTTTGCTAAGAAAGTGAGTTTGGGTTATTTTGGAGGCTTTGCTTTTAAGTAACTCAAGCAAATAAATAAGAATAAACAGGCTTCAGCATCATCATGCCAAAATATGTATATTCATTTATGATTTTCTTAGGGAGAGACTTTGATTTTATTTCCTTTTTTTTTTTTTTGCTTTTCTCTTTTCCTCTTCCTTTCCTTTCCTTCCCTTTCCCTTTTTTCCTTCCCTTTCCTTTCCCTTCCCTGCCCCTTCCTTTCTCCTTTCTCTTTCTCTCCCCTCCCCACCCCTCCCTTCCCTTCCCTTTCCTTGTTTTGTTCATCTCTGTAATCTGTATCTAGTATAGTGCTTGGCACACAGAAGGCTGTTGTAGTGTATGTTTCTGTGTCTGGAGAGAGAGGGTGGCTTTCCTGCAGGCACAGGTGTGCAAAGGTAATTCTCTGTGCTGGGGTGGGGGGATGCAAGGGCCAGGCCCAAGTGCCACACACCTAATGGCTCCCTTCACTGGACATCGGTTCAGATCAAGTGGGAGGCAGACAGGATGCCTCAAGACAGCTTTAAGTATCACTTTTTCCTCTTTATATGGTCTTATTACAAAGACAGAGGCAAAACCTGCTGTTATATGCTTAGTGAAAGTGTTTCTGGGCACATAAATTTGGACTAATTATTTTAAGTAGTGCCATCCTCACATCTAAATTCTGCATTTTCAAAATAGCCTCCACTTTGTTGTAAAATTTATACATAAAGTCTGGCCAGAAACGTATATCCTATTCATTCTTTCTTCCAGCTATCTCTTAGTGATTTAAAATTTTTTTAATGTTTTAATGAGTTTTAATTATTTATTTAGTTTTTCTAGGTATCATATGGGTCCCAATGTAAAAGTATGAGTAGACAGTGAAAAGTTATCCTCTAACCATTGTGCCCTGGTCATTCAGCTTTCCTCCAGGCCACCAGCATTACTGGTTTCTCATCTATCATTTCTTAATGTTTTTTTGGTAGGAGCACAAATGATTAAATCTCAATTCATTTCCATTCTACTGAGAATGGGGCTGTTACTAACACTGTTTTGTGTGTGTTGGGTGGGGGAGGGTAAGGACTTAGCTCATTTCGCCTTTTATGATTTTTCTGCTTTGATCTCCTATCTTCAGACTCGTAAAAGTAGCCCTGAGCTGCCAGTGATCCATTACATTTGCACTCTTTATACCATAGCTAGAATGTAACAAAGTCATTTCCTGAAGCTACCATAAAGCAAATACTACTGTAGTAGGGTAGGACCGCTCGGAGTTATTTTCTCTCCCTCTCTCAGATATTATTAATCTTCAGTCACTACAGCAAAATATCAAGAGATAAAAATCTTAGCTCCCCCCTCATTCCATTTAGTGAGCTCTTTCTTGTTCCCACTCTTCTGTAATCAGAAAGAATGTTGCTTTTTACAAACCTCATAGCAGGGGTTCCTGGGTGGCTCAGTCAGTTAAGCATGGGACTCTTGGTTTCAGCTCAGGTCATAACCTCAGAGTTCATGAGGTCAAGCCCTGCACTGGGCTTGAGGAGCCTGCTTGGGATTTTCTCTCCCTTTCTCTCTACTCCTCCCCTCCTTGCACACGCACGTGTGCGCACGCACGCACACACACACACACACACACACACACACACACACTCTCTCTCTCTCTCTCTCAAAAATAAAAAATAAAAAATAAAGAAACAACAACAACAAAACCTAAACTTGACTACCAAACAATGATTCAGAGTTCCTAAACCTGCCTATGAAGAGAACTTTCTTTACTGCCTTTCTCTCCACACTTGCCCTCATCGGGTTCAAGGAAAGACCTCGGAGTGGGTTTGAGGGCGGGCTGGACTTAGAGAAAAATTTTACCACTGTTTTGTTGACTGGATTCTATTATTTTGTGCACCCAGAACTCACCCACTTCCTCTTCTGTGTGTTCCCTTCTTTTTCTAGGAACCATCCCTTCTCCCTGTTTTCCATGTGATTAATTTGGGAATGGCAAGGTTAGTTCAAATGTCGTTCAGACCTTGGCCAAAATTTACTGGTCTTGGGTGGACATCGGATCTAAGCTGGGCCAACAGAGTTTCTTCACAGGTTTTTAAAACTTTGATCTCAGATCCAAGTCATTCTTTCTCCAGATAGTTGAACCTACCAGTAACAGGTAATGTTCAGGATCTTTGGGATATGTGTTCTGTCATGAGGATGAAGGACAGAGAGGCAGACGGTTTGGAGAGAGGATGAAAAGGAACAAAAAGAGAGTACAGTGGAGAGCTACTGACAGATTTCCTGTCCTTGGATCCACTGTTGCTGCCCTTGCTCACCATGAGACATCTTGATTTTCTTTGGGTATCAGCTATTTCCAATTGGTTTTCTGTCTCTTGCAAGCAGAGTCTAACAAATAAAGAGGGATGTAGACACACCTTAGAAGACGGCAGAGTAAGAGGATGCTGCACTTCCCTCGTTCCACCCACACGCTGAGACCACAAGCTGACATACTACAACTCTTCCCAAAACTGACCTGAAGCCTGGCACAACAGATCTCCCACAGCTATTCGTAGAGACAAGACCACATCCAAAAGGATAAGAGGGATGGAGATGTGGTCAGGAACCAACGCCCCAGTGTAACTAATCACCAACAGGAGTGGCATCCCCAGCATGGAGGAGTGAGGGGATCTGAGTCCACTGTGGGCACTCCTGGCCCTGGGGGGGTCTCTTTGGAAAGACACGTCCCCATAATGTCTGGCTTTGAAAACAAGCAGGGCTTTAAAAGCTACTCCAGTGGCTTTAAAAATTAGTGGGGTTTAATTTCATAGAGCTTTAAAAAACAGCAAGGCTTAACTCTAGAAGAATGAGGGCAACAGGAAACTTAGCCTCCACCCTCAAAGAGCCAGCACGCCATATTAGACTGTCAGCTGATTTTTCAGCAGAAACTTTGCCTGATATATTCAAAGTGCTGAAAGGAAAAAAACCTATAGCCAAGTATACTTCCCCTGGCAAGATTATTATTCAGCATGGAAGCAGAGATCATGAGTTTCCCAAACAAACAGAAGTTAAAGAAGTTCATCATCAGGGCACCTGGATGACTTCATCAGTTAAATGTCCGACTTTGACTCAGGTTTGATCTTGTGGTTCATGAATTTGAGCCCTGTGTCAGGCTCTGTGCTAACAGTTCGGAGCCTATAGCCTGCTTTTGGTTCTGTGTCTTCCTTTCTCTCTGTCCCTCCCCTGCTTGCTCTCTCTCTCTCTCTCAAAAATAAATAAACATTAAAAGAATTTTTTTAAAAAGTTCATCACCACTAAATCAGACTTATAAGAAATGTTAAAGGGACCTTTTGAAGTGGAAAGAAAGGGCTCCAACTGGAAGTAAGAAAATTATGAGAGAAAAAAATTATCAGGAAAAGCAAACAATAATAAAGGTAGTAGATTAATTACTTATCAAGGCAGTATAGAGGTTGAAAAACAAACACAATAATGTCAGGGGATACATAATATAAAGAGGTAAAATAGGACACCAGATACATAAAACATAGTGGAGGAAGTAAAGAAATAGTGCTTTTAAAATGTGTTCAAACTTAAGCAACCATTGGGGTGCTTGGGTGGCTCAGTCGGTTGAGTGTCTGGCTTCGGCTCAGGTCATGATCCTGTAGTTCGCTTCTAGCCCCGTGTCAGGCTCTGTGCTGGCAGCTAGCTCAGAGCCTGGAGCCTGTCTTCAGATTCTGTGTCTCCCTTTCTCTCTTACCCTCCTCTGTTCATGCTGTCTCTCTCTCTCTCTCTCTCTCAAAAAACAAAAACAACAACAAAAATAAATCTTAAGGAACCATCAACTTCAGATAGCCTGCCACACATATAGATGCTATATATTAGCCTTGTAGTCACCCTAAACCAAAAACATTTAAGAGATAAAAAATAAGGAGAAAGGGATCCATGCATAACACTAAAGAAATTCACTAAATCACAAGGGAAGAGAGCAAGAAAAAAAAAAAAAGGAATACAAAAGAACTACACACAACCAGAGAACAATTAACAAAAGGGCAATAAGTACATACCTATCAATAATTACTTTAAATGTAAGTACACTAAATGCTCTGATCAAAAGACAAAGGGTAACTGAATGGATAAAAACACAAGACCTATCTATATGCTATCTACAAGAGACTCACTTAAGACTTAAAGACACATATAGACTGAAAGTGAAGGGATAGAAGCAGATATTTCATGCATAAGGAAGCCAAAAACTGCATGGGGGGGTGGTACTTATATCAGGGAAAATAGACTTTAGCACAAAGACTGTAATAAGAGATAAAAATGACCATTACATGATGATAAAGGGATCAATCCATCTACAGGTTATAACAAGTGTAAATATCCATGCACCCAACATAGAAGTATCTAAATGTATAAAGCAAAATATTAACAGACATGAAGGGAGAAATTGACAGAAATAATTATAGAAGACTTTAACACCCCATTTACATTGATGGATAGATTGTCTGGTGTGAAAATCAACAGAGAAATAGTGGCTTTGAATGACACATTAGATCAAATGGACATAAAAGATTTATACACACACACACACACACACACACACACACACACACACACACATATGTAATTCCATCCCAAAACAGCAGAATATACTCTTTTCAGGTTCATATAGAACACTTTCTAGGATAGATCACATGTTAGGCCAAACTAAGTCTCAAGTTTAAAATCATATCAAGCACTTTTTCTGATGATGAAAGTATGAAACTAGGAATTAACTACAAGAAATAAACTGGAAGAAACATAAACATGTGGAAGCTGAATAACAAGTAACTAAAGAACTAACAGGTCAGCAAAAAGGTCAACGAGCAAATCAAAAAATACCTACAGACAAATGAAAATAAAAACACAAAGTTTCCAAATCTCTGGGATGCAGCAAAAGCAGTTTAAGAGGAAAGTACACAGGGATATGAGAATAAACTAGAAACAAGAAAATCTCAAATAACAATGTAAACTTACAACTAAAGGAACCATAAAAAGAAGAAAAAAGCCCAGAGTTAGCAGACGGAAGGAAATTATAAAGATCAGAGCAAAAATAAATGACAGAGACTAAAGAAAAAAATAGAAAAGATCAACAAGACCAAGAGCTGATTCTTTGAAAAGAAAAACAAAAATGATAAGCCTTTAGCCAGACTAATCAAGAAAAAAAGGAGAGAGCACTTAAGTCAATAAAATCAGAAATGAAAGAAAAGTTAGCAGGGACACCTCAGAAATACAAAGGGTTTTAATGGATTACTATAAAAAATGAGATGCCCAAAAGTTGGACGGCCTAGGAGATATGGATAAATTCTAGAAACATACACTCTTCCATTACCGAATCAGGAAAAAATAGAAAATATGAATGGAACAATTGCTAGTAATGAAGTTGAGTCAGTAATCAAAAGACTCCCAAAGAAAAAAAGCCCAGGACAAGACGGTTTCACAAGTGAATTCTACCAAACATCTAAATAAGAATTAATATCTATCCTTCTTAAATGATTCCAAAAAAATGGAAGAGGAAGGAATGCTTCCAAATATATTCTATAAGGAAGCATTATTCTGATATAAAAATCAGACAAAGACACTAAAGAAAAGGAAAAATACAGACCAATATCTTTGATATAAACATAGATGCAAAAATACCCAACAAAATATTAGCAAACTAAATTCAACAATACATAAAAAGGGTCACTCACCACAATCAAGTGGGATTTATTCCAGGGATGCAAAAATGGTTCAATATATGTACATCAATCAATGTGATATATCACATTTTTAAAAATGAAGGATAAAAACCAGATGATCATCTCAGTAGATACAGATAAAGTAATTTGCAAAACTTAACATCCATTCATGATAAAAACTCTCAACAAGGTGAGTTTAGAGGGCACACAATAAAGTCCATATACCACAACCCTCCAGCTAACATGAACAATGGTGGAAACTGAAAGCTTTCCCTCTAAGATCAGGGACAAGACAAGGATGTTCATTCTCTCTACTTTCATTCTACATAATACTGGAAATCCACAGAAGAAGGTAAGGTAAGGTAAGGTGAAGGTAAGGAAAGGAAGTAAAGGAATGGAAAGAGAGGGGATGGGAGGGAGGGGAGGAGAGAAGAAGAGAAGGGGAGGAAAGGAGAAAGGAAGGAAGGAAGGAAGGGCATGCAAATTGGTAAGGGAAAAGCAAAACTGTCAGTATTTGCAAATAACATGATATTAGATATAGAAAACCCTAAAGACTCTACTAAAAAACTACTAGAGCTAACAAATGAATTCAGTGAAGTTTCAGGATACAAAATCAATACACAGAAATCTGTTGCATTATACACTAATAATGAAATAGTAGGACAGGAAATAAAACAATTCCATTTATAATTGCCTTGAAGAGAATGAAATCCCTAGGAATGAATTTAACCACAGAGATGAAAGACCTATACTCTGAAAATTATAAGACAGTGATGAAAGAAATCAAAGGTGACACAAATAAATGGAAAAATATACCATGCTAATGTATTGGAAGAATTAATATTGTTAAAATGTCCACACTTTACATAGTAATCGATATTCAATACAATGCTTACCAAACAACCAATAGTATTTTCACAGAGCTAGAACAAAAAATCCCAAAATTTGCATGGAACCACAAAAGTCCCTGAACAGCCAAAGCAATCATCAGAAAGAACAAAGCTGGAGGTATCACAATCCTAGATTTCAAGCTATACTACAAAGGTATAATAATCAAAACAGGGTGCCTGGTCAGTTAAGCATCTGGCTTCAGCTCAGGTCAGGATCTCACGGTTTGTGGGTTTGAGCCCCGCGTCTGGCTCTGTGCTGACAGCTAGCTCAGAGCCTGGAGCCTGCTTCAGATTCTGTGTCTCCCTCTCTCTCTGACCCTCCCTGCTCACGTTGTGTCTGTCTCTCAAAAATAAAACAAATAAAACATAAAAAAATAATCAAAGCAGTATGGTACTGGCACAAAAATAGACATAGATCAACAGAACAGAACAGAATTGAGAGTTCAGAAATAAACCCACCCATACGTGTCAATTCATTTACAACAAAGGAGGCAAGAATATACATACAACGGGGAAAAGATTGCCTCTTCAATAAATGGTGTTGGGAAAAATGAACATCTACCTGCAAAAAAAAAAAATTAAACTGCATGACTACTCACTTATACCATACACAAAAATAAACTCAAAATGGATTAAAGACCTAAATTTAAGGTCTGAAAGCATAAGACCTCTGAAAGAAAACATAGGCAGTAGTCTCCCGGACATTGGCCTTAGCAATATTTCTCTGCATCTATCTCCTAAGGCAAAGGAAACAAAAACAAAAATAAACAATAGGGACTATATTAAGCTAAAAAGCTTTTGTAAAGCGAAGGACCATCAAAAAAATAAAAGTCAACCCTCTGAATAGGAGAAGAGATTTACAAGTGATATATCTGATAAGGGGTTAATATCCAAAATATAGAAAGAACTCATACAACTCAATGCCAAAAATATAATTTGATTTAAAAACGGGCAGAAGGAATGAATAGACATTTTCCCAAATAAGACTTCCAGGTGGCTAACAGATACATGAGAAGATATTCAACATCACTAATCATTAGGGAAATACAAATCAAAACCACAAGGAAATATCACCTCACACTTGTATGAACAGATACTATCAATAGAAATAACAAAAGTTGGTGAGGATGTAGTGGAAAGGGAACCTTTGTGCACTGATGGTGGGAATGTAAGTTGGTGTAGCCACTATGAAAAATAGTATGGAAGTTCCCCCCCAAAAACTAAAAATAGAAGTACCATATGAACCAGTAATTATACTTCTGGGTATTGACTTGGAAAAAGAAACTAATTTGAAAATATATGCACCCCCTTTGTTTATTTCAGCATTATTTACAATAGCATAGATATGGAAGCAACCCAAGTGTCCATCAATAGATGAATAGATGGTATATATACACAAGGGAATGTTACTCAGCCATAAAAAGAATGATGTCCTGCCATTTGTGGCACTGTGACTAGAGAGAGTATTATGCTAAATGAAATAAACCAGACAGAGAAAGACAAATACCATACAATTTCACTTATATGTGGAATCTTAAAAACAAAACAAATGTACAAGGAAACACAGAATAACAACAATAAAAAAGAGAGTAATAGACTCATAGGGACCCGGTGGTTGTCAGAAATGAAGGGTGTATGGGGATAGGGGAGATGGCTGGAGGGGTTAAGAGGAACATATGTCCAGTCCTAAAATAAGTAACCCATGGGATGAAAAGTACGGCATAGGGAATAGTAATAATACTGGTATACATCTGTATGGGTGCACATTTCATAATGTACATAATTGCTGAAGCACTAAGTTGTACACTGAAACTAATATATCAGTTATACTTCAATTAAAAATTAAAATAAATAAAGAGGGGTGTGGCAGCAACAATTATCCCTGTGATCTATCTGGTATGGCTTTGAGGTCTAGCATAATTATCTACACCATCCCCTCTGCCAGGAGGAAGTTTGCATTCTTTTAAAAACTTACCTCAGGGATGCCTGGGTGGCTCAGTGGGTTGAGCATCTGACTCCTGATATCAGCTCAGGGCATGATCTCACGGTTCATGAGTTTGAGTCCCACATTGGGCTCTGCACTGACAATGCGGAGCCTGTTTGAGATTCTCTCTCTCTCTCTGTCCCTCCCCTGCTTGTGCATGCTCTCTCTCAAAATAAATAAATAATAAATAAATAAGGATTGAAAACAAACTTACCTCAGATCATATGTCTAACTGAAATAATTACCCGAAATGGTTTTTCTTTCATAAATGTTAAATTACAGTAGGCGAACACTGACACTATGCTTATGTGGCAGGAAAAAAATGTTTGTGATTTTTAACTTTTACTTATTTTCTCTAAGTATTTCCCTTTCTCCTATTCAAGCAAACCTTCAGGGTTTTCAGAGAAAAACGACAGTATCTCCTGACTCTTGGGTGTGCAAAAACCTGAGTCCATAAAAGAGGTGCTTCTGGGGAAATTTGTCAAAACTAAGCAGGAGCCCCCCACCACACCCCAAGGTATCTAGGAGCAGAGGAAACCATTTAACAAGCAGAGCCCCTGAGGGATTGTGGCAATATCCCAGGGGGAAAAAAGGAGGGAAATAGTATATCTGGATAGGTAGGCAGACATAGACAGAGGTTTGCATACTCCAGAGAGGCAAGGAAACAGCAGAAAAACGCCTTTGCCCCCTGCTCATGTTGGGAAGTAAGGCAAAAGGAGGCGGGACATAACGGGGCTGTGAGGACAGGAATGGGTATCTCAGCGCCGGCCTGCGCATTTAGCTCACTCAGTGGATACCGCGGAGACAGAATGGGACCAGATGATCCCACTTCTGCCACACCACCCAGTGCTGTGGCTCCTTTGATGCCTCCTGGAATTTTAAGACAGACCTTGAGAAATGAAGACTCTGAATGGACTAAGTGTCCATCACCTTACTAGAATGTAAGCCAGAGAGAGGAATTAACTAGAATGATGGAAAAATAAAGCTGTATTTTGTGCTTACTTGAGTTTCTGGAATGCCATTCACAGATGAATACCGGTCATTGCATTCCTTTCCTTTATATTTAGGGCAAACGATGTATTTCCAAACACAACTGTATTCTGTTGAAATCTGTAATGATACTCTAATAAACCGTTGCTTGTTCTCGAGCGCTGAAGTTCACTAAGCATTGTGCCTAGGAGTTTAAATTCATTATTATGTTCACTATTTATAATAACTTTAAAGGGTAGAATTCTTATTAGTGTTTTACAGAGGAGAATAGTGAGTTAATCAGAGAATGGAAAACTTGCTCACTTAGGCTTTGAGAATTTCATCCTATAAATGGTCATTGCTTCTTTCCAGGGACTATATAGACATAATATTTATGCCAGAATAAGAGTCCTCTAGGGTTCCAAAGCAACTACACAGTACAGGAAGCCAAGATTACATTAAGTGGCTTTTATAAATTGTTCATTAGCATGGAAGGTCATTTGCTGAGGGCGAATCTGAACTAGAAACTGTGCCAGAAACTAGGGTTAGAGATAGCATCTTCTTTTTCAAACAAACCTGGCTAGTGTGGTGTTATTAAAAAGCTTGTCAAGGGGTGCTTGGGTGGTTCACTCGGTTCAAGCGTCTGACTTTGGCTCAGGTCATGATCTCATGGTTAATTTGAGCCCTGCATCAAGGTCTGTGCTGACAGCTCAGAAGCTGGAGTCTGCTTCCAATTCTGTGTCTCCCTCTCTCTGCTCCTGCCTCATGATCTCTTGATCTCTCTCTGTGTGTCTCTCCTTAATAAATAAACATTTTAAAAAAGGAGTTAAAAATCTTGTCAGGATATGATCTAAATCTAATTTCTCAAGCAGACTAGCTGTTAAGTCAGAAAACCACAGCTTTCAGAACTTGAAAGTACGACTGAAAAAAATCAGCCTACCAAGTTACTGCCTCAGGGCAGGGCACCATTATCCTCCTTGGTGCCACAACCAAGTCCCTGAGTGGTCAAGGGGTGGAATGCGGACTAACTATCTTGTCTGTAAACACAGTGCTCTTTCCACACTACCATTTTGTCCCTCATTTGCTCCACAAATCTTTTGTGAAACACACTTGCAAGGGTTCATATTACATGAGATGACAAAAATCAGGCAATGGAGATTTATACTATTCTATATAGGTCTGGTTCACTCATAACAAAATACCAGAATATTAGTGTTGACCAGAGAAATGAGACCAGTAAGAATAATCAAAATAAATAAATAAACTTTAAAAAAAGAACCCAAAACTGTGGTTAGGACTGTGACATATGCTAGTACTATAAAGTTATTGCGTAGGGTCAGGCTAGTGTCACAGGGTCAGAAATGGCTTGTAGTAGTACTTCAACTAATCTTGAAAATGAGGAGATAATGGGAAGAGAGGAAGGCAGGTGATGGGCATGGAGGAGGGCACTTGTTGGGATGAGCACTGGGTGTTATATGGAAACCAATTTGACAATAAACTATAAAAGAAAAAAATGAGGAGACAATCATCTATGTCTTCCCCTTTCCTCTTTATAATTGGTATGGGCCCATGATTTGCTCCCAGATCTTCCTAATTCTCCTTACATTTTTTTCTCATAGGGTTAAGAGAATTTATGTATGTAATACCCATGGCATACATTATTTTTTAGTAGGGATCTCACCCATGCACCTTATCTGAGGCAATCATGGTTTCTGAAAAATGCAGTGGACTTATGTGCTTTCCTTAAACCTTGTGTCTCAAGGTGGGTTTCCTTGCAGCAGGGTCTGTGGTAGGGATTCTTGCACCAGTGATTTACTGAGGGAGTGATCTCTGGTGAACTCTGTAAGGGAGTAAGGAAAGACAGTACAGAGGAGAAAGCTAAAAATGACGTGGTGAAGTCTGGCCTGTCTGATCTGATAGGGGAACTCTGGAGCAAGGATGGCACCAGACAATTGACAAGCACTGAGGCTATGGGTTTGTTTGTTTGTTTGTTTTTAATATCCCTACATCATTTAGTGGCTGCAGGCCACCCTTGTGGACAGTGTAACCACAGCCATTCCTGGGTGAGGGGTATCACAGCAGTTCCCTAGAGAAGGACACAGCAACCTGGGGAATGGGCATTGGTCTAGTAAAGGAGACCTGGATAGGCCACCAAGAGCATCTACTGTATTGGCAGACTTACTGTCCTGACCCCTACTTCCCTTCTTACTTTGCTGACCTTAGCTGAACTACCTGGAAAGAACAATAGGGCATTATATACTGTACTCCCTTGAGCCAGCTCCTGGCTTTCATCTGTCTCCCATATCCTGACCCATGTAATCCACACATTCACTGGAGTTCCTAACTTTGAATCCAAAGTGCACCCTCCCATCCTCAAGCCTAGAAACCTGTTCATCTCCTCTAGGTTTATCAGCTCTTCACTCCATTGACAACGGGGTCTACTCACCAGTCTTGGTCCTGGTAGGTCAGTATATTAGTTACCAATTACTATGTAGTAAATTACCCTAAAACTTAGTAGCTTAAAACAATAATGCACATTTGTTTTCTTACAGCATTAGCAGCTTGGCTGGGGTGTTTTTTTTTTTTTTTTTTTTTTTTTGCTCACTATATATATTTTTTATTCTAATGAATTTTATTCAGATGTTGGCTCGGGCTACATCATTTGAATGTTTCATTGGGAAGGGAGCAGGGCTTCAAAGGTGGCCTGGTCATATGGCTGGCAAGTGGGTACTGGCTGTTGTGGGCGGTCTCTATTACTCCACATGTGGTCCCAGACACGCTTGAGTGTCTTCACAGCATGGCGGCTAACTTGCCCAGAAAGAGTAACCCAATAGAACAAGGAAAAGCCTTGAGGACTTTTATACCTATCCTCAGAGGTTACACCTTGTTATTTTTATCAATGGGTCACACAGTCTAGCTCTGGTTCAGTGTGGGAGGAGACTGCACAGGGTGTGAATAGACAAGGGTCAAGGGTTATTTCAGAGGCTGGCTACCAAGTGGTGGTATATTCCTATATTCCTTTTCAATATTTTCCTGACTTCCCACTCTGCCTGTTTGGTAAGAATATGCTAGCTCCTTACCTTCCTACCCACAATTATTCATTGTGTATCTTTGATATTTCTCAAAACTCCTACTAGAATGGAAGTATGTAGGATGTGAAACCAAAAGTTTATTTAAATTAATTTTTTAGCAATTTCTAAGCTTTCAGAGTTGTCTACTAACATTGGAGCAGTTTGTGCCAATCCCATACTCTCATTTCTTTAAAAAAATTTTTTTTTATTTTTCAGAGAGAGAGAGGGAGGGAGGGAGATGCAAGCAGAGAGAGAGGGAGACACAGAATCCAAAGCAGGCTTCAGGCTCTGAGCTGTCAGCATAGAGCCTGATACAGGTCTCAAACTTGTGAACCCCAAGATCATGACCTCAGCTGAAGTCAGATGCTTAACTGACTGAGCCACCCAGGTACCCTTTTCCTCATTTATAATCTTCATGATTATATAATCTTCAATTATACCTACTTCTGGCCTTCATGTCCTAGAAAGACCTCATTTATAAAACATATTTGTCCTCTTGTAGCTATTCTTTTGTTCTTTCCATGGGTCTTCAACCATCTACTCTAGTGCTTTGTCTACTTACCCACAAAGACTGCACAATGAAATCTCTTTCTTGCAAGGTGTCAGTGCAGAGGCATGGCTGTAGTTGAGCCCGAGTTGGAATTGCAAAAGTAGGCAGGTTGGCAGGGGAAAGCTACAACTGGACAGAGAGGCACAATCTCTGAAGAAAGCGAGGCTTTTGACTGAGAGCTAGCTTCTGTGATGTCAGATGTCAAGGGAGAGTGATTTTTTTTTTCTTTCATAGAGCCTGGATCTCATAGAGTTTTAAAATTCTGACTGTACAGAAAGAAGCACCACAGAAAGTTTATATAAGGCTCTCTGTTTATCTACATGGGGGTTGAGTCATTAATGAGAATTTGGCGAAGCCTGACCACTCTACTGTAGTGTAGTGGGCCTCATTCTCTTCCCATTTCTGTGATGCTTTTCATCTGTTCTGAGACAGGCATATACTGTCATATACTGACATAGGTAATACTCCCATCTCTGCCAGCTGGCTTACAGTGTGTCATTGGTCACTAGAGGAAATTAAAGGAAGCCTACATACTCTTTCTTGGCTCAAAACAAATCTCAACTATAGACAGTAAATATTTTAGGCTTTGTGGGCTACATATGGTCTTTGTCACATATTCTTCTTTATTTGTATGTATCTCTTTAGAATTCTTTAAAAACAATTCCTGGCCCATACACTGGTCAAATAATATTCAACAAAGCAGGAAAGAACATCCAATGGAAAAAAGAAAGTTTCTTCAACAAATGGTGTTGGGAAAACTGGATGGTGAGATGAAGCAGAATGAAACCCGACCACTTTCTCACACTGTACACAAAGATAAATGCAAAATGAATGAAATGCCAAAATGTGGGACACAAAACCATCAAAATCCTAGTGGAGAACACAAGCAGCAACCTCTTTGATCTCAGCTGCAGCAGCTTCTCACTAGGCATGTCACTAAAGGCAAGGGAAACAAGCAAACATGAACTATTGGGACTTCATCAAGATGAAAAGCTTCTGCACAGCAAAGAAAGCAATTAACAAAATGAAATTGCAGCCTATTAAGTAGGAGAATATATTTTTAAATGACATATCTGATAAAGGGTTAGTACCAAAAATCTATGAAGAACTTATCAAACTCAATACCCAAAAAACAATTAACCCGGTTAAGAAATGGGCAGAAGATATGAACAGACACTTTTCCAAAGAAGACCTCTAGATGGCTAACAGACACATGAAAAGATGCTCAACATCACTCATTGTCAGGGAAATATAGATCAAAATCACAATGAGCCACTACCTCACACCTGTCAGAATGGCTAAAACTAACAACAGAAAAAACAACAAGTGTTGGCAAGGATGCAGAGAAAGGGAAACTCTCTTTCACTGTTGGTGGGAATGCAAACTGGTATAGCCAATCTGGAGAACAGTATAGAGAGTCCTGAAGAAACTAAAAATAGAGCTATCCTATGATCCAACAATTGTACTATTAGGTATTTACCCAAAGGATAAGAAATACAGATTTTAAGGGGTATACACACCCCAATGTTTATAGCAGCATTATCAACAATAGCCAACCTACAGAGAGAGCCCAAATGTCCATTGACTGGTGAATGAGTAAAGAACGTGTGGGGAGTGTATGTGTGTATACATACATACATACATACATACATACATAATGGAATATTACTCAGTCATCAAAAATAATGAAAATTACTGAGCCATCAAAAAGAATGAAATCTTGTGGTAGTTTGCCAAGCCCTGCTATGTCAAAGAACTTATAAATGTAGCAATGGCTCCCACAAAATTGGGGGAGGGGGAGGGAAACCACTTAAATATAAGTGACAGCCATTTGAAAAGCAAATGTGCCGATTACTTTAAACATCCATTATAATCTCAAAATAAACAGAGAATGTCTTGCTAAAAATGGGCTCACTCAGTGAAAAGGACCAGGAAGTGAATTATTCAGTAGCAGAACTTATTGCCCCAAACAGGAAGTCACACAGTTAGTAAAATCCTAATAACGTGAACATGTACAATGATTGTACCTAAAATGCTAGGACAAGATGCAGTACCATAACTGGAAAAGTTTCCAAACTCTCAAACAGTGTGACAAGTTGAAGTATTGATGACATGTTACATGAACTCGAAGGAGTTTTGTGAAATAAATTGAAAGGCCACAAAGCTTCTTTATTTAGACTGATGAAGCAGCAGATTTCATCTATAAATGCCAGGCATTGGTAAGATATGCAAGTAATTATATGATTCAAGAACAGAAAGCATTGCCCACAACAAGTGAAGGCCAGGATATAATTAATGTTTGGCTTTCATATCTACAGACAAAAGGTCTCTCTTGGGAGAATTATGCTGATTTTTGTACTGATGGTCCCTTGTCAATGGCTGATTCTATGACTGCTTTTACATCTTGCTAAAAAATTTCCTCACATTGTCACAGTGCACTGCCTTCTTCACAGAGAAGTGCTATTGCCAAACACTCTTGGAGATGAAATAAAAGAAAGTTTGGGATGATGCTACAAAATGGCTAACTTTGATATACAAAGACTAATTCACTTGAGAATATAAGTGTGGGAAAACCTGGACCAAGACCACATAAATATCATACACATGTATAGCATACACATAGCATGATATTTATGTGGCTTACTAGAGGAAGAGTTTTCAACAGGGTTTTCTTAGCTTAAAGATGAAATTTAGATGTGCTTTCAAGATAATATTGGCCAGATTTTGCCAAGTGCTTTGAAGATGAACAATGGCTGTACAAACATAGTCATATCAGCAGAAATTTTCATCGTATGAACTAATTAAGCAAGTGTCTGCAAGAACCTGAAAAAGTGTTTGACTTCAAGTGACAAGATTCTTGAGTTTAAAAGATAACTGAGAGGACTTTCTGATTTAGGTGATAATAGAATAAGATCCTTTTGGAGAAAGCCCCTGCAATAAACAACTATAAAACCTGAACATAAAGCCAAAAACAAAGACTTGGAAGACACCGGAGAGTGAACAGAAGCAGACAGACACTGGTGAGAACAAATATTTGGAAGAGGGGAACTGTATGAAGTATCATCTGTATCTGTATCTGTTTCTGTATCTGTTTGCTTTTAGCCTGGGTATATGGCCACTGCATGGTGCTGAAGATATCAGCAGGAAATCCACACCCTTTAGTGGGGAATTCATAGATAATGAAGAGAGTTGAAGAATATCAGAAGAGAGAAGGAGACCAAAGAACATTCACAAATTCTGTCTACCAGTTTGTCTTATTCCTCAACCACACACTCATGAAACAGACTCAAGCCATTTTAGCTAAAGACAGATAATCTGAACTGAGATTGGAGTTGCCTTGCAAGAAACAGGGTTGCATAAGGAAAAGAAAACCATTTGTTAGAGTAAACAACAAAATCAAGAACTTATACTTCTTACAGTTCATAAACTTCAGGATAAATCCAAAATTTCCCAACATAAAAAGAACCATGAGAACTAAGCAGATCCTCAAGAGAAAAGAAAACCAAATGGGTCAGGACTTGAGACAAATTAGATATTACAGATAGCAGAAAAGGACTTTTAAACAGATATTATAATGTTTCTCAATGAACTAAACAAAATATGAGCTCAATAAGTGAGAAAAATAGAAAATTCCAAAAGGGAAATAATTAACAAAACAAAATGAAAATTCTAGGACTGAAAAATACAGTATCTGAAATTCAGTATCACTGAATGGACCTAGCTGATTGAAGATGACAAGGTAAGTGAACTCAAAGATCAAGATCAATTCTCATTTTTTACTCTTCTTCTTCCTCCTCTTCTTCCTCCCTCTCCCCTCTTCTCCCCTCCCCTCCCCTCCTTCCTTCCTCCTCCTGCTCCTCCTTCTCCTCCTCCTTCTTTTCTCCTCCTCCTTCTCTTCTTCTTTCTTAGTTTTGTTGCTATTAATTATTCTGTCTTTCAGGTTTCTATTCCATTCCATTTTTCTGCCTCCTCTAAGCTGCTAGTGTATTTTGTTTTATAATTATTGAGTTCTGCATCTATGATTGCCTTTAAAAAAATATCTTCTAACCCTTTGTTGAAGGTCATGCTGAGATCCTCCATTGTTTTCTCAAGTCCAGGGAGTATCTTTATGACCATTACTTTGAACTCTTCATCTGGCATGTTGATTATCTCCATTTCATTTAGTTCTTTTGCCTGTCAGAATGGCTAAAACAAAAAAAATGCAAGAAATAAAAAGTGTTGGTGAGGATGCGGAATAAAAGGAAATGCAAACTGGTGCAGCCACTGTGGAAAACAGTATTGGGTTTCCTCAAAAAATTAAAAATAAGAATTACCATATGATCCTGTAATTTCACTACAGGGTACTTACCAGTGAAAAGAAAAACATTAATTCAAAAAGATATATACACCTCTATTGTAGCACTATTTACAATAGCCAAGATATGGAAGCAAGCTGAGTGTCCATTGATAGATGGATGAATAAAAAAGATGTGGTATATATACACAATGGAATAGTATCCAGCCATAAGAAAGGGTGACGTCTTGCCATTTGCAGCAACAGGGGTGGACCAAAAGGGTATAATGCTAAGTGAAATAAGTCAGCAAGAGAAAGACAGATATCACATGATTCTACTCATATGTGAAATATAAGAAACAAATGAACAGAGAAAAAAAAACACAGAGACAAAACGCCCAGACTCTTAAATACATAGAACAGATTGGTGGTTACCAGAAGTGAGGTAGGCAGTGGGGGAGAAGGAAATGGGTGAAATAAATAAAAAGATTAGGAATACACTTATTGGATGAGCACTGAGATATATACAGAATTTTTGAATCAATATATTGTACACTTCAAAGAAATATAACATTGTATGTTAATTTAGTTCAATAAAAAACCCAGTAGTTATGATTCAATGTGAAGAACAGAGAAAAAATTGGAAAAAAAGGAACAAATAAATACCAAGTGTTACAACATCTGTAAAATAGGAATCTCAGAAGAGAGAAAAAAAGGTAAATAAAAAATGGCAAAAATTTTCCCAAAATTTGATAAAAGGCAGAAATTTATAGCTAAAAGATGTGCAAGGGACATCAAATAGAGTTAATATTAACTCTCCCACATTAAGACACATCTTGGCCAAATGGTTGAAAACCAAAGAAAGAGAGCAAATCTTCAAAGCATCTGGAGAAAAACAGCAATGACGCATTATATAAAAGGGAACAATAATTTAATTAATGCTTGTGTTTTCATCAGAAACTATAGAGGATGGAAGAGAGTGAGACATCTTAAAATCCTAAAGAAAAAAAATCATCAATCCAATTTCTGTTTTTTTAAAGATATTTTAAAGTTTATAGTTTTGAGAAAGTGGGGGATGGGCAGAGACAGAAGGAGAGAGAGAGAATCACAAGCAGGTCCATGCTGTGAGTGTGGAGTCTATGTGGGGCTCTATCCCATGAACTATAACATCATGACCTGAGCCAAAATCAGGAGTCGGATCCTTAACAGACTGAGTCACCCAGGTGTCCCATCAATCTAGTTTCTATCACCAGCGTAAATATCCTTCCAGAATGCAGGTAAAATAAAGGCATTTTCAGAAGGCTAAGACTGAAAGTATTATTATCAGCAGACCTGAAATATAAAAAATAATGCTAAAGGAAGTTTCTCAGGTTGAAGGTAAATAATATTAGATGGATATTTGTGTTTCCACAAAAGAACAATTAACATCTAATTGCAAATGCAAAAGAATAATTTTTCTTTGCTTTTTTCTCTTAATTTCTTTATATGAATCATATAACTCATTAAAGAAAAAATTATAGGGGTGCCCGGGTGGGCTCAGTTGGTTAAGCATCCAACTTCAGCTCAGGTCATGATCTCACAGTTAGTGAATTCAGGCCCCGCATCAGGCTCTGTGCTGACAGCTCAGAGCCTGGAGCCTACTTTGGATTCTGTGTCTCCCTCTCTCTCTGCCCCTCTCCCACTTGTCTGTGAGTGCACGCACACACGTGTGTGCACTCTCTCTCTCTCTCTCTCTCAAAAATAAACATTTAAAAATATTTTAAAAGAAAAAATTATAATGGTATGTAATTCATAACAAATGTAGATGTATGATATATGATAACTATAACATAAATCATGAGGCCATACAGAAAACATGTCTTCAAAATTACTGTTGAGTGGTATAATACTTAATGTAAGTGGACTATGAAAAATTAAGCACATATGCTGTAATCCAAGAGCAAGCACTAAAATAATAATACAAAGAAGTACAACAAATTCTGGTAAGATGGAGTAACAGGGATAGTATATACCATCCTGTCTAAAATAACTAGAAAATGAGAGAAAGTATATAATCCTTGGATGTCAAGCAATACAACATAGCGGCCTCAAGGAGGTGAGAAATGAATGAAGTAAGTCTAACAATTACCTTTGCTAAACTGTATGGAGAGAGTTTCAGGAGATGGTGTAGAGAAGGGGAAACCAGAAAGAATCCAGTTGCTCTCTGAGTTGAAGACTCAGAACTGGAGAGTAGAGGGATTAAGGGAGCTAGAATTTGAATGACAGGGAACTAGAGAGGAGAGGGGAGAAGGAAGAGAGGGAGAGAGGGAGAGAAAGAGAGAGAAAAATAATATGAGCACACTCTGGAGATTAGCACTAGGTATTCTTAAGTCTGCAGCTGAGTACTGATCAGTGACTGCATATGTTTGAAACAAGCCAAAGGTGGAGAAAAAAACTACCCAAAAGGAATTAGAAGGAATATCTGGAGATAGGGCCTGGACAAGTTGCTGTTTCCAATGGACAGAGTGGAAAATCTCATTATTTTATGGAGTGTCAGGTAAGATGTTTGTCTCAGTGTCATGAAAAAACTAGTTTTAGAATAAATTCTGCTCTGGTTCTGCCTAAGAAATTTTTAAAGCATCCCCTGAAATGATCAAACTGTTGCCAAGTAACTGAACTGTGTCTAAGGACAAAGATCAAGAATATTTACAGGAATAAAAATTAAACAAGTTAAAATTAATAATACCTGGCATACAATAAAACATTATAAGGTGTACTAATTTTTTAAAATTCTCTTTAGGCATATTAATTTTTTGTTGCTTCATAGAAAATTACCACCAATTTTCTGGCTTGCCATGAAACCCATTTATCATAGTACTGTGGGTCAGAAGTCTGGGAAGGCTCATTTGGGTTCTCTGCTTAGGGCCTCACAAATTTGTAATCAAAGATAAAAACCATATGATTCTGTTGATAGATGCAGAAAAAGCATTTGACAAAATACAACATCCTTCTTAATAAAAACCCTCGAGAAAGTCGGGATAGAAGGAACTTACTTAAACATTATTAAAGCCATTTATGAAAAGCCCACAGCTAATATCATCCTCACTGGGGAAAAACAGAGCTTTCCTCCTGAGATCAGGAACACGACAGGGGTGTCCACTCTCACCACTGCTGTTTAACATAGTGCTAGAATCCTAGGATTAGCAATCAGACAACAAAAGGAAATAAAAGGCATCAGAATTGGCAAAGAAGAAATCAAACTTTCACTTTTCACAGATGACATGATACTCTACATGGAAAACCCAATACACTCCACCAGAAGCCTATTAGAACCAATCCATAAATTCAACAAATTCGCACAGTACAAAATCAATGTACACAAATTGGTTGCATTTTTATACTCCAAAAATGAAGCTACAGAAAGAGAAATCAAGAAATTGATCCCATTCACAATTGCACGAAAAACCATAAAATACCTAGGGATAAAGCTAACCAAAGATGGAAAAGACCTGTACAATGAAAACTACCGAAAATTTATGAAGGAAATTGAAGAAAACACAAAGAAATGTAGAAATATTCCATGCTCATGGATCAAAAGAATAAACATTGTGAAAATGTCATTATTACCCAAAGCAATCAAAATTACCCAATCAAAATTGCACCAGCATTCTTCTCAAAGCTAGAACAAACTATCCTCAAATTCATATGGAACCACAAAAGACCCCGAATAGCCAAAGTAATATTGAAGAAGAAAATCAAAATGGGAGGCATCACAATCCCAGACTTTAGCCTCTACTACAAAGCTGTCATCATCAAGACAGTATGGTACTGGCACAAAAACAGACACATAGACCAATGGAATAGAATAGAGAATCCAGAACTGGGCCCACAAATGTATGGCCAATTAATCTTTGACAAAGCAAAAAGAGTATCCAATGGAAAAGACAGCCTCTTTAGCAGGTGGTCCTGGGAGAACTGGACAGCAACATGCA
>NC_043701.1:61805360-61814948 GCF_006229205.1 Suricata suricatta | reverse complement strand
GTCCTGGGAGAACTGGACAGCAACATGCAGAAGAATGAAACTAGACCACTTTCTTACACCATACACAAAAATTAACTCAAAATGGATGAAGGACCTGAATGTGAGATAAGAAACCATCAAAACCCTAGAGGAAAAAGCAGGAAACAGCCTCTTTGACCTCAACCGCAGCAATTTCCTACTTGATACCTCTTCAAAGGCAAGGGAATCAAGAGCAAAAATGAATGATTTGGACCTCCTCAAGACAAAAAGCTTCTGCACTGCAAAGGAAACAATAAAGAAAACTAATAGGCAACTGACAGAATGGGAAAAGATAGTAGCAAATGACATATCGGATAAAGGGCTAGTATCCAAAATGTACAAGGAACTCACCAAACTCCACACCTGAAAAATGAATAATCCAGTGAAGAAATGGGCAAAAGACATGAATAGACATTTTTCCAAAGAGAACATCCAGATGGCCAACACACACATGAAACGATGCTCAGTGTCACTCATGATCAGGGAAATACAAATCAAAACCATACTGAGATACTACCTCACGCTGGTCAGAGTGGCTAAAATGAACAAATCAGGAGACTATTGATGCTGGCGAAGATGTGGAGAAACGGGCACCCTCCTACACTGTTGGTCGGAATGTAAACTGGTGCAGCTGCTCTGGAAAACAGTATGGAGGTTTCTCAAAAAACTATCAGAAGAACTCCCTTATGACCCAGCAATAGCACTGCTGGGGGTTTACCCAATGGATACAGAAGTGCTGATTCATAGGGGCACATGTACCCCAGTGTTCATAGTGGTTCTTTCAACAACAGCCAAATCATGGAAAGAGCCTAAATGTCCATCATCTGATGAATGGATCAAGAAGACGTGGTATATATATACAATGGAGTATTACATGGCAATGGCAAAGAATGAAATCTGGCCATTTGTAGCAAGGTGGATGGACCTCGAGGGTGTCATGCTAAGCGAAATAAGTCAGGCAGAGAAGGACAGATACCACATGTTTTCACTCAAAGGTCTAACACAAGAAACTTAACAGAGGACCATGGGGAGGGGAAGGAGGGAAAAGAGTTAGGGAGAGGGAGTGAGGCAAATCATGAGAGACTCTTGAATACTGAAAACAAACTGAAGGCTGAAGGGGGCAGGGGAGTGGGGAGAGGGGTATGGACTGGAGGAGGGCACTTGTGGGGAAAAGCACTGGGTGTTATATGGAAACCAACTTGACAATAAACTATAAAAAACAAAACAAAACCATATGGTGATCTCAATAAATTCAGAAAAAGCATTCTTCAAATTTCAGCATCCATTCATCATAAAAACTCTCACCAAAATGGGTTTAAAGGGAACATACCTCAACATGATAAGGGCCACATATGACAAACCCATCATACTCGGTGGTGAAAAGCTGAAAGGTTTTCCCCTAAGATCAGGAGAAAGACAAGGATGCTTACTCTTGCCACTTATATTCAACACTGTATTTGAAGTTTTACCGCAGCAAGCAGACAAAAAAGAGAAATAAAAGACATTGAAATTGGCAAGGAGGGTGTAAATTCTCTAATTGCAATCTCTAATTGCAGATGAAAAGATACTCTTATGTAGAAAACCCTAAAGACTCCACCAAAAACTATTAGAATAAATGAATTCAGCAAGGTTTTAGAATACTAAATTAACATACAGAAATGTCTTACACTTCTATATTCTAGTTAGGAGGCAGCAGAAAGAGATATAAAGAAAACAATCACATTTACAATTGCATCACGAAGTGTAAAATACCTAGGAATAAATTTAATCAAGGAGGGAAATGACCTATATTCTGATAACTAAAAGACATTGATGAGAGAAACTGAACACAACACAAACAAATGAAAAGATACAGCATGCTCATGAGTGGAAAAATTAGCATTATTAAACTGTCCATGCTACACAAGCAATGTACAGGTTCAACACAATCTCTATCAAAAGACCAATCATATTTACAGAACTGTAACAAAAAATCCTAAAATTTGTAGCGAATCCTGAAAGACCTCAAAGAGCCAATGAAACTTTGAGAAAGAAGAGCATAGCTAAGAGGTATCACAATCCCAATTTTCAAGCTATCCTACAAAGCTATAATAAAGCAGGACAGTACTAGCAGAAAAGTAGAGCCATAGATGAATAGGACAGAAAGCCCTCAAAAAAACTTATCCTTATATGGTTAATTAATCTGTGACAGAGGAGCCAAGAATATACAATGGGGAAAATACTCTCTTCAATAAATAGTGCTGGAAGACAATACAACTACATGCAAAAGAATGAAACGTGACCACTTTTTTAGTCTATGTACAAAAATAAAATAAACAATGGATTACATGGATAAATGTAAGACTTGAAACTACAAGACTCCTAAAAGAAAACATAAGCAATGAACTCTTGGACATTAGTCGTACATATATTTGGATGTGTCTCCTCAGGCAAGGGCAACAAAAACGAGATGGGAGTACATCAAACTTAAAAGCTTTTGTACAGAGAAAGAAATAATCAATAGAATGAAAAGTCAGCCTAGTGAATGAGAGAAGATATTTGCAAATGATTCATCTGATAAGGAGTAATTTCCAAAATATATAAGGAACTCGTATAACTCAGCACTGAAAAAATAATCTAATTTAAAAATGGATAGAGGACCAGAATAGACATTTTTCCAAAGAAGATGTACAGATGGGCAAGAGACACATGAAAAGATGTTTGACATCACTAAAAGTCAGGGAAATGCAAATCAAACTTCAATGAGATATCGCCTCACACCATTCAGAATCGCTACTATCATAAAGATAAGAAACGAGTGTTGGTAGGAATATAGAGAAAAAGGGAGCCTTGTACACTGTTGGTGGACATGTAGATTGGTATAGGTACTGTGGAAAACAGTATAGAGGTTCCTAAAAATATTCGAAGTAGGAATACCATATGATCTGAAAATTTGACTTCTAAGTATTTACTTGGGAAAATAAAGACACTAATTTAAAAAGATATATGCAGTACTATGCTTATTATAGCATTATTTACAATAGTCAAGATATGGAAGAAACTCAAGAGTCCATTCATAGATGAAGTGATAAAGAAAGTGTGTTACACATCAGACACACACACACACACACACACACACAGAGAACTATTATTCAGCCATTAAAAAAATGAAATCCTTCCATTTGTAACAACGTGAATAAACCTGGAAGACAAATTCCGTGGGGAATCTAAAATAGAAAACAACCCAACTACTAAACAGAAAACCAAAAATAGACTCATAAATAATGGGGACAAATTGGTAACAGTACTGTAAGTGAGGGATATGGCAAGTTGGACAAAACAGATATAAGTTAGTCACAAGAATGAAAAGTAGAGCATAGAGAATATAGTTAGTAACATTATAATAACTTCATATGGTAACAGATTACAACTATACTTATCATGGTGGGCTTTTCTTAATGTGTAGCAATGTATAATCAGTATGTTATATATCTGAAATTAATATAACATTGTATGTCAACTATACTTCAACCAAAAATAAAAAAGAAATTTTAAAAAATAAAGGAGGGATCAAATCACTGACTTCAGCTTTCACCTTAAGAAATTAGAATAGGAGCAGGGCACTTGGTGGCTCAGTCAGTTAAGCGTCCAACTTCGGCTCAGGTCATGATCTCATTGTTCATGACTTCACACCCCACATCCAGCGCTGTGCTGACAGCTCAGAGCCTGGAACCTGCTTCAGATTCTGTGTCTCCTTCTCTCTCTGCCCTTTCCCCACTTGCACTCGGTCTCTCTCAAAATAAATAAACATTAAAAAAATTAAAAAGAAAAGAAATTAGAATAGGAGCATATTAAACCTTAGCTAAATAGAATAAAGGAAATAAAAAAAAGATGAGAATGTTAATCAGTGATTTAGAAAACAAAAAATAGAGATGATTAATGAAGCCAAAAGCATGTTTTTAGAGGTCAACAAAACTGAAAAATTACTAGACTGATCAGGGGGAAAAAATGAAAAGACACAACTTAATAATATTGGGAATGAAAGTGGTAACATAATTATAGATCCTACAGTTAATAAAAAGGTAAGAGGTGAGCATTATTTATTATGTCAATACATCTGAGAACTTAGATGAAACAGACACATTTTTGATAGACACATACTACCAAAGCTCAGTTAAGAAGAAATTTAAAACTTTAATATCCCTATATATTTTAAAGAAATGTAATTGTAGTTAAAGCATTCCAAGAAAAAAATTCCAGGACCAGATGGCTTTCCTGGTGAATTATACTAAATATTTAATGAAGAAATGATATCAATTATATACAAGATCTTCCGAACTCATTCTATAAGATCAGCACTACTCTCATAATAAAGTCAGATAAAGATATTACAAGTAAAGAAAACTACAGACCAATACCTCCCATGAAAATAGATGCAAAAATTTTAAACTAACATAAATCCAATAATATATTAAAGGGATAATATGTTAGGAAGAGCAGGATTTATCCTAGAAATGCAAGGCTGGTTTAATTTTTTACAAAGTTAATGTAACTCACTATATTAACAGAATGAAAAGGAAAAACCATCATCATCAGAATAGATGGAGAAAAAAATATTTGACAAAATTAAAAAGCCATTTCTGTTAAGACTCTCAACAAAGTAGGTACACTAAAAAGCATCTATAAAAAACACATAGCTAACACTGTATTTAATGATGAAAGACTGAATGCTTTCCCCCTAAAATCAGGAGCCAGGGAATGATACCCATTTTTACCATTGCTATTCAACATCGTACTGGAATTTCTAGATCTTGCAAATGAGGTAGCATAGTGACCCGGAGAGAAGAGAGCATCATGTTGTGAGGGGAGGCTATGGCTGCAGTAGGAGTGGACTATGGAGATATGTGTGCTTTCCCTGGAGTTTCCCAGAGGAATATGGACTTGGGACATGGACCTGCTCAATACTGACACTTCATGGGGTCAAATGGGATGAGGATTCAGACTGATGTTAATTGGGTGTTACAGAATATGAAGGCCCAAAGAAGAACTGGAACACATCTAGGTCATGCTTATATATATCAACTTAACTGCTCTTACATGAGGATAAATATTTCATAATCAAGGAGCTTGCCTTTGTCTTCATTTCCTTCAGCAAACTGAGGCTAATGTCTTTAGAACATTTTTTTAAATGTTTATTTATTTTTGAGAGGCAGAGAGAGACAGAGCATGAGTGGGGGAGGAGCAGAAAGAGAGGGAGACAAAAATCCAAAGCAGGCTCCAGGCTCCGTGTCAGCATAGTGCTGATGCAGGGCTTAAACTCACGAACCACGAGATTATGACCTGAACCATGAGTTTATGACCTAAGCCAAAGTCTGATGCTCAACCAACTGAGCCACACAGGCCCCCTGAGGCTAAATGTCTTGAAGACAACAGATGCTCACTGGCCATTTGCTGAGGGAAGGAAGGAAGGCAGGGAGAAAGGAAGGGAGGAAAGAGGGAAAGAAGGAAAGAAGGACTGTATAAACAGCTACATGGACTCTCAACAGAAATATCATTAAAATTCTTTCAAATGTTGTTACTTTAAAATGTTTTATAATTGGGATGATTTCCAAGTTTCTCTATTGGGTACACTGCAAAATATTTTCACTATCTCTGGCACTGAAAATTATTTACACAATATTTATGGCCAATAATATCTCTGATATCTGATTGGCTTCCGAAGGCTAATTGCAAAAGACCAGTTTCAAAATCTGCCCAGTGTAGTCAAGAAGAGCAGAGCAAGAGAAACAATTTTAATTAGGGAGACTCTCACTAGAAAGAATGCTCTACTGAGGTACGGCCTTGCCAGTCTTGAGCATATATTCCCAGTCCCTAGAATAGTGCCTAGCATAAGGAAATACTCAATAAATAGTTCTGGATAAAGGAACAGTGGTTGTCCACTGTGAGAATGAGGGTTTATAGCCATTCATCCAAAATTTGTCTTCTCATTGTTCCACATGTTCCTCACAAGATAAATCCTCTTGCTTGTGAGAAGGTGTTTGAAAGCTAACCTCCCATCTGGAGGTAGAGCTGTGGAAGTGAGAAAGAGACATCTTGTGAAACATAATTGGGAGGACTTAAGACCACTGATATTATTCCAAAAACAATACACATTTATTAAAAGAACTCAGACATAATAAAATTACATAAAGTAAAAGATGCAAGAAAGGATCTTAAGATTTTGGGGAGAATTATTGCAAACGTAATACTGTAAAAATTCAGATGTCAGAGAATTATAGAAAGTAAAAGGTAGAAGGTTCCCTTCTCCCTTTTTAAGTCTGTTATCTTGAGAAATCACTGTTGTCAGCTTGGAGTGTATCTTAGACTTTCCTCCATGCCTGATCATCACTATAATAATAATTTAAAAAAGATCATGGAACTCTTAAACAATTTTAATATATCTTAGATATCCTTCCAAGTCAGCACATGGAGATCAAACACATTACTTTAATGGCTAGTTACTAATTTATTGTCTAAGTAGTCTGTAGTTTATTTAAACTATCCCTCTTGATTGACATTCAGATAGTTGCTTATTTTTTGCTACCATTAACTGTGTTCTAATGAAACATACACTTTTAAAAACATTTTATGTGTATTTATGTAAGATACACTTTAAACTGGCATTGCTGATTCAATGAGAAACAAGATGAGAGAGTCTTCAAGCAAGACACAGACCATCCCAAGTTCTGACTCTGCCAGAAAGGGTCTTGTTCTTTTTAGCAGCCACAGCAAAGAAGGAAACAGAAGTGTTCA
Organism: Suricata suricatta; assembly: GCF_006229205.1. Lineage (NCBI taxonomy): Eukaryota > Metazoa > Chordata > Mammalia > Carnivora > Herpestidae > Suricata > Suricata suricatta. Next base: position 61,808,159 of record NC_043701.1, on the reverse strand, counting down.
CAGGATTCCCTGTCCTTAGGAGAGACGTTGACAGGAAAAGCTATCTTTGGGAAGAGTTAGCGGACAAAGCACTAAAGACAAGCAGAGCTCAGTCAGTTCAGGTGAGAGTTGACCTGATACAGAGAGAGCGGACTTGGCTGCTTTCCTATCTTTCTGGGACAAGAGGTGCAGTTTTCTGGAAAAAGCCTGGGCCAGGGGGCTTAATTGTGGGAGGTTTCTCCTATTTACTGGCCTGACAGCATACATACGATTGAAAAACTTTAGAATCACACAGCTTTCCTACATGTATGGGTCTGAGAGGTCATGAGGAGAAAAAAATTGAAAATTAGTCAAATTATTGAGTAGAAGCTGCTCATGGGGGGTGTAGGTCCAACATAATGATAATAATAGTGAGGTCTGACCATGAACCAGGCCCTATGCTACACATTTTTCATAAATGGTCATATTTAATTCTCACTTCTTAAACCCATTTTATAGATGTTGAATGAGAAGAACAGGAAAGTTAAGTAATTTTCCCATGGTCACACAGCCAGAAACGGGCATTTTGGGATTCAAGTCAAGGCTTGGCACAGAATGCACCTAGTGTGTTCTAGATTAAGATAGTGAGACTGGCAGATCCAGATAGGACAGGGACTTTGACAGTGTGAGGGGTGTGGGGTACACTACAGCAACCTAGGAGGGGCAGGAAGTCTGGGATCCTCACCCATATCCATGGAGTAAGAGCAGGTGTCCATGCTATGGGTGTCTAGATACATAAGTCCCAAAAGGTGCCACATAAACTCTCATTACCTGTTGGGAACCAGAAACTGAGAGATTGGACTCGTCTTTCCATCAGCAAAAAGAAAGATGATCTGTGCTTTATCTTCCTTCTGCCCATTTGGATCCCAGAAGGAATGTGCTCTGAAGGGTTCATGACTCCAGCACTGTGCTCTCTGGAGATTACTGAGCAATCCCCGATGTCACCACAGGAAGACCTCATTGTCTTTGGAAATGCTGCCACCTCTACCCTTCATTTCTTAAAAGTCTATACTAAATTATTCTGAGATCCTTTACTGAATGCTTTCACTAATTTTTAATGCCACTGAAGGCAAAATATGAAGTGTGCAATTGTAACAGTCATTGCCTTACCACTGCTAATTTAAAAGAAAGAAGAAGGTTCTTTTACTTTTAATTTGATGATTTATTCATTCATTTCATAAGGGCTTATTGGGTGAGGGGCAGGCTCTTTGTGAAGTGTTGCAGATACAGAAATGAGACTCAGAGCCCTAAATTTCACACAAAAGATCTGGCAAATCTGTGTGTGAATTCAACTGGTAAGGTTATTTGGCAATCTGCAGGATTAAGTTATGCTTTAATTTTTCAGCTCCCTCTGTTCTACAGCTGCAAGGATTTCTTTCTGCATAGTCATAGAAAGTTCCTCATTTTGCTCCTTAAAGGAAGCATTCCATCATCCTAAAATTTCTCATGCCTTTCAAACTACTTTATGGTGGCAACAGTTCTGTTTCCTCAAGTCATGACTTCAGTGGATACATGATACCTGGTGACCACAGATACTAATTCCATTACTATCAGCAATTCCTCTCCTGTGTGCCATAGGCTGCCAGTTACCCATCTCTGGTTAGTTGTCTTCAACAACTGAGACAGATGACCAGTCTTAGATTCGACTTGTTTGTTGATTGCAACCCGCTCCTGGAACCAAATTTTTTCATCAACGTTCTTGGTTGCAAAAAACCAGAATCAAGCTCTGATTAATTTGTAAAGAAAAAGGCTATATTAGTTGGGTATTTGAGAGTTGCTAGAGTTCCTGAAAAGATCAGAGAACTGGATTTAGGAAATAAATAGGAATGGCAGGGGGGCAGCTTAGATAAGCAGAATCTGTTCATAAGGCAACACAAGTACCACTACCACCACTAGCTCTGCATATAAAAGTGACATTTACACTGAACTCAGTCCTGGCTGCTGTGGCCACTGCAGGTACAAATCCTAAACCTTTCCTGCTTCTTTGTATCATTCAGACTCAATTCGGGCATGAGCAGCTAATTGGCCAAACCCAGGTTTAATACCGAGCTGTAGCTTCCAGAGGGCCAAGGGGACAAGGAAATGGATCTTCTCCAGGACTCACACAGTGGCAGTTTCCTCAAGACAGATAGGAGGAAGGAAATTCAGGTACAATCCCCAAATCACAAATTTCCTCAATAGATAAATAGGAAGTTAGATGACCCATAGGAATATCAGAAAGTAGCATGGATGATGGATTATAATAGTGTGAGACTATATAGGAATGGATGATGAGTGCCTTTTGAACATGGAATGGAGCATAATAATTTACTGGATGTAAAGCAGGGGAGGGAGGGAAGGAGGAAGGGAGGGAGAGAGGGGGAGGGAGAGAGAGAGAGAGAGAGAGAAAGGAGGGAGTGAAATCTAGCCCACCCTCTGGTTTCTAGCGATCTTACAAAAATATCCAGAAGTGGGGCTGGATCCTAGGTCCCTAGGTCCCTAACTCTAGGACAGGCAGTATGGTGTATGAGTTGAGAGACTCTAAATAAGTCTTCTTTGGTTCAACTCCTAGCTGACCATCTTCTGGCTGTCTGAGTTCGGAGATATGACTTAACATCTGTCATATCTCCGTCAGGTTGAATGAGCATATACATGAAAAGCACTTAGGACAGTGCCTGGCACATGGTTAAGTTCTCAATAAACGTCAGTTACTATTGCCAGCTGTTACCAATTCAGTACTTGCTCCAGTAATCCAAAGAGTTTGGGAGGTTCTTTATATCCCTATGACAAGGTTGATCTGAA
>NC_043701.1:61803973-61805260 GCF_006229205.1 Suricata suricatta | reverse complement strand
AAAAAAAAATCGCAGATCTAAGACCACATGTTCTGCATATTTGAGAAACTACTTAGTAACCTGAGTAGTCACAGGTTACTTCTACCAGCGGAATGACACAGCATTATGAAACCTCCACTCTAACATGAGCGAGTCAAGCAGGTTTCTTACTTAGTAAGAGCTCTGGCATGTCACTGAGGGATTGGCTTCTTGCCAGTTCCTCTATTCCCTAGAAAAAGGTGCCAAGATATTTGTATAGCTGGGTTTGATCCAAGCTTCAGGCACAGGGCAGAGGGCAATGAGTAGGTCAAGGTAGTGCGAGGCCAGTTCTGCTCTGGCTTTAGAGCAACTCTGAACATGAGAGGTTGAATGTAAGTGGGAGGTGAATGCTTAGGGGCCCTTGATGTTTTCAACTTCATCTAGGCACGATTGGGGGAGTACAGGGTCCAGATTGATCTGAATCCAAAGGAACCTTCAAAACTTGATCTCCAAGAGTTATCTGAAGGGTCCTCAGTTCTGTAGCAAGCCATTAAAGTTGGAACTACCTGGAGGCTTTCCTGATACTCACATCCAGGAGAAGCTGCATGTGGCACTTTTACCTACATTGAAGAGCTTGCATAACAGAGCAGGTCTAAATTTTCTAAAGAATGGAAGAATTCAGGGCCAAGAAAGATAACGATCAGCTTTCAAGCTGGAAAACAAATATCCTTCTCAGCCAGACTAATGCAAAAACAAACTAAAAATTTACAAGAGCGTTGTCACAAACATTCCATTCACTTTTTATTCTAAACTGCTGGGGTAATCCTAGAACACTCACACTGTGACCGTGAGATCTGGCCTGGAAAGATCTCATCACTTCTATAAAATATATGATCTCTCTACTTTTCTGAGTTCTCTTACTTGGACAAAATTGGCTTTGAGAGTGAGTAGATCCCTACTTCTGGTGTATGATCTAAAACTTGGGGTGTTTACATGTTAGGGAAATTATCATGACAATGGTATTTAAAAAATTTTTTTATGTTTTTATTTTTTATTTTTCTGAGAGAGAGAGAGAGAGAGAGTGTGTGTGTGTGTGTGAAAGGGATAGAGAAAGAGGGAGATACAGAATCTGAAGCTGGCTCCAGGCTCTGAGCGGTCAGCACAGAGCCTGACGAGGGGCTCGAACCCATGGACCATGAGATCATGACCTCAGCCAAAGTCAGATGCTTAACCGACTGAGCCACCCAGGCGTCCCAGGACAATGCTGTTTTTGATATTGCATTGAAAAAGGGAGACAAATATCAAGAGGACAAATACTCCATTTTATTT
>NC_043701.1:61802207-61803873 GCF_006229205.1 Suricata suricatta | reverse complement strand
AAAGAAAGAAGAAAAAAGAAGAAAAGAAAAAAAAAGGAAGAGGAAAAAACAAAAGGGGAAAGGAAAAAAAAGCAGTCAGGGATTGGGGGGACAGTGACAGTCAGAGATAAAGGACAGTCTGAGAGCTTAAAACCTGCAGGGGGGTTGGGGGAGATAAGGATGGATTAAAGGAAAACTATCTGGATGGTAAAAGTTGATCTAAGCACAGCAGTGCCTAATTGTTGGTCTTTCCCAGATTCCAGGGGGAAAGGGAGAAAGGAAGGAAATAGGAAGATAGTAAAGAGAAGACAGGGGACAATTAAAAATTAAAAATATTAAGAAAAAAAACCCACTTAACGGTAATAAGCACAAACACAGCAGCTCTCCAGCGCGGATGGGCGTGGCTTGGTGCAGGTGGGTCGGGTCCCAAGGGCTGCTCTCTGAGGCCCCGCCTTGGTGGATGCGAGGAGAAGAATGGCGCCGGGCACCCCAAGTCCCCCTCAGACCAAGCGTTCTAGCCACTCTCTGGAGTCCAACCTTCTTGTGCCTCGGGCGGATCTAATTGTTTCTGTTTTCTAAGTTCTGCCCGGTTTCTAAGTCCTTGCCCGCACACTCAATGTTACCACCACAGTTAAAATCACCTGCAGGTGGGCGGCTTTCTGGTAGGGGCGGATAGGGAGTTTGTGAAGTCGGAGTTCTCTCCTGGCTCCACCTGAAGTCAGTGAGCTGCCTAGACCGATTGAACGCCCCGCAGAAGAGCAGATATCTCCCTCAGTGCTCAGCGGCCCTCAGTCCCGGGCTGAATCTCTCCTCTGCAGGGATTGCACTGTGAGTGATTCAGTCTCTACTTCTCTTCCCCTGGTCTCTCTCCTGCCTTGCCCGGAGGTACCGCCTGCACGCGGCTGTGAAGATCCCTGCGCCTCTGGATACCCAGCGCCCCACGTGAGCGGCTGTTGGGGGATCTGTGCGCCTCCGGGCTCCCAGTCGCCCAGCGCGGAGCCACTCCCCACTGACCTGTCCGTCTCCAGTCTCCCAGCAGCCCTGCCCCGCTAGGAGCGGGGCACCTGGGGACATGCGGGTTTCAGCGGACCCAGTGCCAAGCCTCTAAATACTCCATTTTAAGGAGTCTTGTTGAAAGGTGAGATAGTTCTACCTTAATAATGAGTGTTGCTACTACTTATTATCAGGTATTGTCCTTGGCACTTTGCATGCATTATCTCTAATTCTCATAATAAACCTGCAAGGTATATATTATTGCTCCATTATAGAGATGAGGAAATTTGAGTTCAGAGAGGTTACTTTGGCTAGTAAGTAAAGTACCACAAAATACCAACATTTTTTCCCTGTACCACGATGTCTTTCCCTAAAGAAAGGAGACTGCCCTAGAGTGAGGGTGACTTCGGGTTAAGGTAAATCACCACAGACCCAAACGTTCACTAGAAATTTGGTGCAATTCTTTGCCAAAGGGCAAGTATTAGAAGGGGTGGGAATCACATTTTCTTTAAAGGTAAAAAATTTGAGAGTTTTTCTCCACTTTTTGCTTAAGTGCAGTCAACCAGAGCAGATCAGCATGAAAGTACCTACAATTTGTGAGCAGCTCTTGGGCAAATGCTGTGGAGAGCAATACTCAGCCCCCCATGGAAGTTCCATGGAAGTCTGCTCCCCTTAGGAGTAGTTCCTGCAAATG
>NC_043701.1:61799656-61802107 GCF_006229205.1 Suricata suricatta | reverse complement strand
GGACTCCAGAAAGAATAGAACCTCAAGGATACCTGAGTGAGTGAGGGCGAACGGGGGAGATCTGAAAACAGGCCAGGCCGGGATGGGCAGGGGAGACAAGATCCCCAGCCCAACGTGGGGGAAGTACGCGGAACCCGAGAGACAAAGGGGAGAGACAGGGGAGCGCACTTCCCGGCGAGAAGCAGCTGGAGCGCGGCTATGCCAGGGGAAGACTTCCCGGCGAAACCCAGCAGGAGCTCGGCTGCACCAGGGGTGCGGACTTCCCGGCGAGAAGCTGTGGGGACTGCAGCTGTGCCAGGGGCGAGCAATTCGAACTTGGTTTTGGGAACGGGACCACGGACTGCATTTCCACAGCGCACCTCGCCCCCTGCACAGACTGCGTGAATCCCGGGTGCCCACAGGAAAAAATAGGGCCCACACCTACGTGACCCACGACAAGGAGTCGGTGGCGGGTGGAGGCCTGGGCGCACTTAGACTGCAGGAGCTCCCAGCTCATTTCCAGCAGCACACAGCGCCTTGAGCAACAGCTATCGGAAACCAAGAGAGACTCAGTTTTTTTTTTTTTTCCTTTCCCCCATTGCAATCACGATCCTGGCTGGGGGTGGGGACTCCGCAATTGAGTCTGTGAAGGTGCGCACTTCACCTCCTGCTGCTCATCTCGCCTCAGGCAGGGGCAGAACATCTGAGAACAGCCTCCAAGACCTACCACATCAAACCACGCCCATCCACCAGGGGGAGCTGCTGCTGTTATTTAAAAAAAATTTTTTTAATATAAAATTTTTTTCTTCACTTGTTTTGTACTTATTTCTTTGTCATTATTACCTCTTTTTCCTTTTTCTTTACTCAATTCTTTTAAATTTTACTCCTTATTTTCCTTTCTCCTTTCTCCCTTACTTTCTCACCTTCTCCCAACCCAGATATATTCTCCTGTATCTCATCCTTACCTCTCCCCTAAACTGGTCATACACTTTTAAATGGTTTACTGTCCTTTGTTGTCCCCGACCCCCTTTTATATATTTTTTTTCTTTTCTTCTTTCTCTTTTTATTTTCTCTTCTTCTCTTCTTTTCGTCTCTTTCCCTCCCACTTTCTTTCTTTTCTTCCCCCCCTGTAATGTGTTTCTTTGTTTGATTTGTCTGTGTGTATGTGTGCTTCTGTTCCCTCTGTGTTTGTCAGTCTGTCTTCCTTCTTAGGACTACACCAAGAAACAAACCAAAGTGTGCAAGAAAGCGAGTCCCAAATACCGCAGAGTAGGGAAATAAAATACTCATAGGCACAACAAGAGAAACTGAGAGACATCATTAAGAGAATATTTCCTGAAAAGGCAGGCCCTGGACAGTCAATAAGCCTCCTTTAACAGAGAAATATTAATAGGTGCACAGAGCAGAACGAGCTTTCTAAAGGTGACAAGAGACAGAAAACTAGCAAAAATGACAAAACGAAGAAACTCTCCCCTGAAGAACTTCCAGGAGGAAGTCACAGCCACAGAACTGCTCAAGGCAGATCTAGACAACATATCAGATCAAGAATTTAAAAAGCTTGTCATAAGATTAATCGCCGGGGTTGAGAAAAGCATCAAAGAATCAACTGATGAGTTAAAAAAAGGCTATAGGTGAGCTGAATAACAAACTGGAGGCAGCCACCTCAAGGACTGACGAGGCAGAGAGAGAAGAATAGGTGAACTAGAAGATATAGTTCTAGCAAAAGAGGAAGCTGAAAAAAAGAGAGAGAAATTAATCCAGGAGCAGGAAAGGAGAATTCGAGACCTGAGTGACACAATCAAGTGGAACAACATCCGGCTCATAGGAATTCCTGAAGAGGAAGAGAGAGAGAAAGGGCCAGAAGGGATACTAGACCAAATTATAACTGAGAATTTCCCAAATATCGGAAAAGAAATAGACATTCAAATTCAAGAGGCATAAAGAACCCCCTTAAGATGTAACTTGAATCGGCCTTCGGCACGACATATCATAGTGAAACTGGCAAAATATAAAGATAAAGAGAGAATTCTGAAAGCAGCTAGGGAGAAAAGGGCCCTCACGTACAAAGGGAAACCTATCAGAGTGGTTACAGACCTATCTAATGAAACATGGCAGGCCAGGAAGGAATGGCAGGAAATCTTCAATGTGATGAACAGAAAAAACATGCAGCCAAGAATCCTTTATCCAGCAAGCCTGTCATTCAAAATAGAAGGAGAGATAAAAGTGTTCCCAAATAAACAAAAACTGAGAGAATTCATGACCACCAAACCAGCCCTACAGGAAATCCTAAGAGGGACTCTATAAGGGAAATGTTGCAAAGAATACAAGGTGCCAGAGACGCCACTATAAACATGAATCCTAGGGAGAACACAATGACTCTAAACCCACATTTTTCGATAATAACATGGAATGTAAATGGACTGAATGCTCCAACCAAACGATACAGGGTAGCAGAATGGATAAAAAAACAAA
>NC_043701.1:61780886-61799556 GCF_006229205.1 Suricata suricatta | reverse complement strand
CTGAGAGTTGAAGGGGAAGGGGGAGGGGGGAAAAGAGGTGGTGGTGATGGTGGAGGGCACTTAAGGGGAAGAGCACTGGGTGTTATATGGAAAACAATTTGACAATAAAATATTATGGAAAAAAAAGAGAACACTGCAATAAAGTAAATCAAATGAATTTTTTTGTTTTCCTCACTGCATATAAAATTTACATTTATACTCTACTGTAGTCTATTAAGTTTGCAACAGCATGATGTCCAAAAAGCCAATGTACATTTTGGATTAGCTTAAAAAGACTTTATTCCTAAAAAATTCTAACCATCATCTGAGTGTTCATTGAATTGTGACATTTCTGCTGGTGGAGGGTCTTGCTCAGTGTTGATGGCTGCGGACTGAGCAGGGTGGCATTTCCTGAAGGTGGGGTGGCTGTGGCAGTTTCTTAAAAGAACACAACAATGACGTTTGCCACATCCATTCTTTTCATGAACGATTTCTCTGTAGCACACAATGCTGTTTGAGAGCATTTTATCCACAGAATGTCTTTCAAAATTAGAGTCAACCCTCTCTTCTGCAGCTTCCTCACCTCTCTCAGCCTCCAAAGAATTGAAGAGGGCTAGGGTCTTGTTCTGACTTGGCCCTTGTCTTAAGGGAATGTTGTGGCTGGTTCGATCTTCCATCCAGACTGCTAAAACTATCTCCATGTCAGCACTAAGGTTATTTCATGTTCTTATCATTCATTAGAATCATGCTTCTAATTTCCTTTCAAGAGTTTTTCCTTTGCATTCACAACCTGGCTAACCATTTGGCATGAGAGGCTTAGCTTTCAGCCTGTCTTGGCTTTGGACAAGGCTTCCTCACTGCGCTTAATTGTTGTTAGCTTTTGGTTTGAAGTGAGAGATGTATGACTTTTCCTTCTGCTTGAACATTTGGAGGACATTGAATGGTTATTAACTGACCTAATTTCAATGTGGTAGTCTTTCAGGGGATAGGAAGGCCCAGTGAGAGGGAGAGATGGGGGACTGGCCTGTCGCCAGGGCAGTCAGAGTGCATGTAACGTTTATCAGTGAAGTTCACCATCTTGCATGGAACAGTCATGGTGTCCCTCAACAATTACAATAGCAGTCACAGATCACTGATAACAAGTGCAATTGGAAAGCCAGTTAGGGGTTTTCTTCCCTCTTCCCTGTGAGAACCTAGTAGCAGTAGTGCTCCTGGAGGTAAAACTAACAAAAGTATGGGGGACTTTTCTTAAAATTGTCTTTCCTTGGGTTTTTATGTCTCCAGTTTATCCAAACTGAGCCTCCAACAGTGCACCCTTTGAGTTTAGGTTTTCTTACATAACACTGGGTCCCACAGCAGTTTCTGTTCTGGTAGTCTGTGATTCTCTGTATCTGTCCGTGTGCCTCTCTCTAATGCTAGGGGCAGCTGTTTGCCCTATGATCTCAATCTTATGATGGACTGAAGAGGAGTCGTTGGGTTTTAGTCTGGCCAACTTTTCTGTTACGAGTACTGAAGTGAACAGCCTCCAAGCTCCTTGCATGCAGGATACGACAAGCACATGTTCCTAAAGCAGCATTTTCCTGCAGTGTCTCCTGCAAAACATGACTTTGATGGGGTTCTACAGAATGTTAGTAGTGTTTGGCAAAAGAGGGGGTCTATGTTTAAGTAGCTTTGAGCAATACCAGGTTTCTTTACAGCATGACTTGGGACTTAATGTTTATCTTTGAGAGAGAGTTAGAGAGAGAGAGAGAGAGAGAGAGAGAGTGAGAGAGCGAGCAGGAGAGAGGCAGAGAGAGAGGGAAACACAGAATCCGAAGCAGGCTCCAGGCTCCAAACTGTCAGCACAGAGCTCGACATGAGGCTTGAACTCACGAACCGTGAGATCATGACCTGAAGTTGGATGCTCCACCAACTGAGCCCCCCAGGCATCCTGCAACATGACGTCTTTTAGAGCTTGGAGTTTGGTATGGAAGGTGAGAAAGAAATGCACAGAAACGACTCTAATTCAAGACACTTCAAAGAAAGAAATACTTCTTCAACATTTCTGCTATTTACAAAAGATAAACCAAATTAAATCTATAGAGCCAAAACGGAAAAACTGAAAACAAATTTTCTTTTTTAATGAAAGCTGTTCACTTCCCACATTTCATTGAGGTGCCAAGTTAGCGTCAAGAGTGAAAAAGGCTTATGGATCAGCTTTCTGGGCAGGTCTTCAGAATATCATTCTGCACAGAGCTGCCCATGACTTGTCATCTCATTCACGGATCTGTGCCCACTGCAACACCTCCTTACGATGTTTGTCGGGGTCCCTGTGGGCAAAACCTGACAGGCAGGAAACTAAGGGCTGGGTGACTTATGCCAGATGCTTATTCTCAGCAGGTGTTAGAGCTCTGCATAACAGTGAAGGGTAGGATTTGCAGCCCCTTTCACCCTTCAGCCTCTTGCCTGACTTTGGGACTCAGCCTTTCACACTAAAGGACTCATCTTCTGGGACTTCCCTCTTGCTTTGATTACTGACAATACACAAAAACAAAAGAACTGCTTTTGCACCAGGCACAAGCATGCAGAAGAAACAAAAATTAGTAATGACTAAACCAGTCTATCAATTATTATGAGGAAAAATGATTGGGTATCAGGCAGGCAGTTTAGTGCAATCTAAGAGGACTGGGAAAATGCTGTCCCAAGACTTTTCCTACCTGGCTCCCTCACCAAATGCAGCTGTGCCTGAAATCCACCCTTAGGTAGGCTTTTTTTTTTTTTTTTTTTTTTTTTTTTTTTTTTTTTTTTTTTTTTTTTTTTTTTTTTTTTTTTTTTTTTTTTTTTTTTTTTTTGCGTAAGCAGCCCTTCTCTGGCAATCATCTTTCTAAAAGGCACCATACCTGGGACACCTGGGTGGCTCAGTTACTTAAGTGTCAGACTCTTGATTTCGGGTCATGATCTCACAGTTTGTGAGATCGAGCCCTATGTTGAGCTTTACACTAACAGTGCAGAGCCTGCTTGAGATTCTCCCTCTCTCTCTCCCTCTCTTTGTCTCTCTCTCCCTCCTCTCCCCTAAAAATAATTAAATAAACATTGAAATAAAAGGCACATACCTAAAGAGAGGTTATGACTTGATATTACAAACTTTGCATGGCTGTTATCAAATGACAACTTCTTAGGATAAAAGGAATCAAAGGTAAATCACTTCATCTCTCATTCCTCAGTGTCCTTGTTTATAAGATGACAAAAGATGAATTAAGAAAGTTCTAAGTCATGCTCTCATTTTATGAGTCATTACCACTCCAAGAATTGAGATAGTATGAAGGTGCTGGTACCTCAGAGGGAGGGGAGGGGAAAGCCTCACAGCACGAAGGTCTGTATTGGGCATTTATATTCCATAATTGTTGAGAATAGAGAAAACTAGGCTGTATGTAAAAAAGTAAGTATTGTTTTGTGAATACAAGATGTATATTGTATTCATTGGGGTTCTCCAGAGAAATAGGAGGGAAGGAGGGAGGGAGGGAGGGGGAGAGGGAGAGGGAGAGGGAGAGAGAGAGATTGAGAGTCTGGAAACAGAATTCCCTCTTCCATTGGGCACCTCAGTCTGTTTTCTCTTAAGTCCTTCAACTGATTGGATGAGACCCCACCCCCAACTGTGGTGGATAATCTGCTTTATTCAAAATGTACTGATTTAAATGTTAATCTCATCTAAAAGATACCTTCACAGCAATACCCAGTTTGATGTTTCACCAAGTATTTGGATACTGAAGATAACTAAATTGACACAAAAAATTAACTACCACATGTATAAATATGTTATTCCACTACCCAGTGCATACTGGGTATTATATATCTTATAATGAGTGTGGTCAAGAAACTTGAAAGCTTCTGTGAGCCCACAAAACCCCATTCTTTTTTTTCTTTTATAGTTTATTGTCAAGGTGGTTTCCATATAACACCCAGTGCACATCCCAAGCACCCTTTTTCCCCTCTCCCCCACCCCCATAAACCCTCAGTTTGTTCTCAGTATTTAAGAGTCTCTTATGGTTTGCCTCCCTCCCTCTCTTTAACCAGTTTTTCCCTTTCCCTACCCCCATGGTCTTCGGTTAAGTTTCTCCTGTTTCATATATGAGTGAAAACATATGGTATCTGTCCTTCTCTGCCTGACTTATTATTTCACTTGCATAACACCCTCAAGTTTCAACCACTTTGCTACAAATGGCCAGACTTCACTCTTTCTCAATCCCATGTAGTATTCCATTGTCTATATAAACCACATTTTCTTGATCCATTCGTCAGTTGATGTACACTTAGGCTCTTTCCATGATTTGGCTATTGTAGAAAGTGCCGCTATGAACATTGGGGTACATGTGCCCCTATGCATCAGCACTTCTGTATCCCTTGGGTAAATCCCTAGCAGTGCTATTGCTGGGTCATAGGGGAGTTTTGAGGAAACTCCACACTGTTTCCCAGAGCAGCTGTACCAGTTTACATTCCCACCAACAGTGTAGGAGGGTGCCGGTTTCTCCACACCTTTGCCAGCATCTATAGTCTTCTGATTTGTTCATTTTAGCCACTCTGACTGGCATGAGGTGAAATCTCAGTGTGGTCACAAAACCATTCTTAAACCTGCTTCTAAAACAGTACTGTCCCTACCATAAAGAAAGGGTACCATATCCCCAAACGTAAGAGCCTACGTCTTGTATCATTAAAGGAAACCTAGACACCATTTAAAGCCTGATACTTGAATATCATCTCAGACTTCTCTGCTGATCATTTTTCTCTAGGCAAAGTGGTTCCTGCTCTTTTCTTCATAGCTTGTCATGTGTTCCCACCTCAGGGCCTTTGCATGTGTTCTTCCTGCTACTGGGAAGGCTTTTCCCCCAGGTCTTCACAGTAGCTGACTCCTTCTCATCTCTCAGATTTTTAACCAGATACTGCTACCTTTTCAGAAGGGCCTTCCCAGGTTATCTCATTTAAAGCAATCCCTGCTCCCACCCCTCCCCACCCCCTGAAAAAAAACCATATATTCCCCAGCAACCCTCCATCCTATTACTTAATTTTATTTTCTCCATTGCTCTTATCATTTTTCTAAAATATCTTATTTTTTTTCTTTATTTTTGGTCATTCTCCAACACAAAGATAAGTTCCAAGTCTTTCCTGCTCACCTTTTATTTTCAGTGCCTGATACAGGGCTGGCACACACAGAATCCCCATAAATGGTTATAGAATAATTGGATGGTTGGAGAATGGACATCTATCCATGATTTGGCTACCTGTCACTTGAACTCCCTTGCTGCTTTAGGGCATTCCCACTTTATGAGTCTGGATGAGAGAAAGCAGCTGACAATGATACTCTCTCCTGGACATGTGATCCAGGTCAGCCGATCATATACACCCTCTCCAGAAGCCCTCTTGTCTCTTCCCTTCTCTCTTCTTCCTCATTTATTATCTTATCAGTCCTCTTGATCTTTTCATGTCCTTTCCCTTGATTAGATTTTATAAGCATCAGGGACTCCCAGAAGTCACTCCTTTTTCTAAAAGGAAGGAAGGCCTCTACGGTATAGTTTTCTATACACTACCAGCAAGGGTAAGGGCTGAAGAATACTGTGTAGATCAACCATTGCATGGAGTTAACCATTGACATTTCTTTGACTCATCAGTTAATGAACTGAATTCAATTCAATTGAGTTGAATTGGGACTTACTGAGGGACCATTTTTTTTTTATTTTTAAAAAATTTATTTATTTTAGAGAGAGAGAGAGAGACAGAGAGAGACAGAGTGTGAGCAGGGGAGGGGCAGAGAGAGAGGGAGCCAGAGGCCAAAGTAGACTCCAGGCTCTGAGCTGTCAACACAGAGCCCAACGTGGGGCTCAAATCCATCAGCCATGAGATCATAACCTAAGCCAAAGTCGGATGCTCAACCGACTGAGCCACTCAGGTATCCCACTGAGGGACCACTAATTGTAACACCGTATGCAGTGTATTTGGAGTTCTTTATAAGTGCACATGTAGTTTAACCTCAAGGAATCTCTATAAAGTAAAAGATGAGAGAAACATCAGAATTTTTTAAAAAATATTGTGCTTTCTAAAGATAGCCACAACAGAATCTTCTGTATGCTCTTCTACAGTGTTGTCTACCCAAATCCGGCCCAAACTCGGACTCTGTCTCTTGCCTTCCTTGCATCTAAATGGGGTCCATGACTCCTTTGACCAATAGGATACAGCATAAGTGATGCTGTGTCAGTACTGGACACAGTGCTTAATGGTCTGATAGCTTCTGCTTCCAGTCTCTTGGAAACTAGCTACTATTTAAGAAATAGGACAAATTGAGATCAACATGCTGTGGGAAGCCTAAGGCATGTGGAGAGACCCTAGAGAAAGAGGTACTGCGTGGGGAAGAAGAGAGAGAGGGAAGTGTACGAAGGTACTAGACTCACAAGTGAAGAAGTCATATGAAAGATGTATCCTTCAGCCCTGCCTGCCTCAGCTGATGCTGTATAGACCACAGATTAAGCCCCTTGCTGAGCCATTTCTGAATTCCTGACCCATACAACTACAAGTGAGATAAAATGATGTTTTAAGCCATTGCATTCTGGGATGGTTTATTACATAGTAATAGATATGAGAACAAAGGGCAAGGACGGTATGTGTATAATATTTCTAAGTATCTGGATGTGTCCATGTAGTGTTTTCTTTTTTTAACATAATTTTAAAATGGTTATTTACTTCTTGAGGGAGAGAGAGAGAGAGAGAGAGAGAGAGAGAGAGAGAGAGGGAGGGAGGGGGGGCAGAGAGAGAAGGAGATGCAGAATCTGAAGCAGGCTCCAGGCTCTGAGCTGTCAGCACAGAGCCCAATGCAGAGCTTGAACCCACGAACAGTGAGATCATGACCTGAGCTGAAGTCAGACACTTAACCTACTGAGCCACTCAGGCGCCCTCATCTTGTGTTTTCTGTAAGCGCACAAAGCCTGGGTGCTAAGAACCCCAGAGCAGATGCTTCAGTCTCCTGGGTGTACTCAGTACCCTTGGAAAAGTCAGTCTTCAAATAAGAGGAAACCTATACCTATTCGAGGTTGAAAAGGAACTTGTAGTCACATACTGGTGATTTCTGGGCTATCTGTTCTGTTCCATCGATCGATGTGTCTGTTTTTATGTCATTGCCATACTTTTTTGACTACTATAGTTTTGTGGTACAGCTTGAAATCAGAGTATTGATACCTTTATCATTGTTTTTTCTCAAGATTCCTTTGGCTATTTGGGGTCTTTTGTGGTTCTATACAAATTTTATAATTATTTGTTCTAGTTCTGTGAAAAATGCCATTGGAATTTTGACAGGTATTTCACTGAATCTGTAGATTGCTTTGGAAGTATGGATATTTCAACATTATTAGTTCTTCCAATCTATGAGCATGATATATCTTTCCATTTATTTGTATCATCTTCAATTTCTCTAATTAGCAATGTAACAGTTTTCAGTGTATAGGTCTTTCATCTCCTTGGTTAAATTTGTTCCTATTTTTTTCTTTTTGATGCAATTGTAGATTTTTTTCTTTATTTCTCTAATAGTTCATCACTAATGTATAAAAATGTAACTGATTTTGTATCCTGCAACTTTACTAAGTTCATTTGTTGGTTCTAATATCTTTTTGGTGGAGTCTTTAGGATTTTCTACATATAGTATCATGTCACCTGCAAATAGTGATCGTTTTACTTCTTCCTTTCTAATGTGGATGCTTTTTATTTTCTTTTCCTTCTCTGATTGCCTTGGCTAAAACTTTCAATACTACATGAATAAAAGTGATAAGAGTGAACATCTTTGTCTTGTTCCTGATCTTAGAAGAAAAGCATTCTGCTTTATAAAAATTATTTTATTTATTTAAATAATCTCTACACCCAACATGTGGCTTGAACTCATGACCCTGAGATCAAGAGTCACATACTCCCCTGACTGAGCCAGCCAGGTACCTACCACTCAGATTTTCAGCATGGACTATGATGTTAGCTGTGGGTTTGTTATATATGACCTTTTTAGTTTTGAGTTACGTTCTCTCTATACCCACTTTGTTGAGAGCTTTTTATCATGAATGGGTGTAGAAGTCTGTCAATTGTTTTATCTGCATCTATTGAGATAACCATACGATTTTTTTAATCTTTCATTTTGTTAATATGATGTATCATGGTGGTTTTGACTAGCAGATTTTGAACCATCTATATATCCCTGGAATAAATCCCACTTGATCATGATGTATGATCTTTATAACGTGCTGTTGAATTCAATTTGTTGATAATTTTTCCATCTATTTTTATCAGAAATATAGGCCTATAGTTTTCTTTTCTTGTGGTATCTTTGTCTGGTGTTGGTATCAGGGTAATGCTAGCCTCTTAGAATGAGTTTGGAAGAATTCTCTCTTCTTTAATTAAAAAAAAACATTTGAGAAGAATAGCTATTAAATCTTTGTGTGCTTGGTGGAATTCTTCAGTCAAGCCATCTGGTCCTGGGCTTTTGGATTTTGGGAGATTTTGATTACGGATTCAATCTTCTTACTAGTAATTGGTCTAGGAATACTGTATGTTTCTAGGAATTTATCCAGGAGTTTCTTCTGGGTTGGACAATTCACTGGTGTATAATTGTTCACCATAGTCTCTTAAGATTCATTGTATTTCTGTGGTATCAGTTGTAACTTCTCTTCTTTCATTTCTGATATTATTTGAGTCCTCTCTATTCTTTTTTTTTATTGGTGAGTATGGCTAAAGGTTTGTCAATTTTATCTTTTAAAAGAAACAAGCTCTTAGTTTCATTGACTGTTTCTATTGTAATTTTAGTCTCAATTTTACTAATTTCCAATCTAATCTTTATTATTCCCTTCCTTCTATCAACTTTAGGTTTCATTTGTTCTTCATTTTCTAGTTCTTTTAGGTGTAAGTTAGCTTCTTTGAGATTTTTCTTATTTCTTGTTTATTCAAACCACTTTTGCTACATCTTACACATTTTGGTATGCTGCATTTCTGTTTTAATTTGCCTCTGGCATTTTATAATTTTGCCTTTTTGATGAACCATTGGTTGTTCAGTAGCATATTATTTAATTTCCATGTTTTTGTGGGTTTTTCAGTTTTCTTTTTGTAATTGATCTCTAATTTCATACCATCATGGTCATAATGGCATTATTTGAACCTTCTTGAATTTATTGAGACTTATTTTATGGTTTAACATGTGAGCTATCCTAGAGAATGTTCCACATGCACTTGAGAAGAATGCGTGTTCTGCTTCTGCATGGGATGCTCTGTATATATCATTAAGTCTATATAAACTAATATGTTGTTTAAAGTTGATATTTCCTCAATGATTTTTCTATCTGGATGATCTCTCCATCAATGTAAGCGGGGGTGTTGAAGTCCTCTATTATTACTGTATTGCTGTCAGTTTCTTCCATTCATTAATATTTATTTTACATATTTTGGTGCTCTTATATTGGGTGCATATGTGCTTATACATGTTATATCTTCTTGCTAGGTTAACCCCATTACCATTATGTAATGCCCCGTTTTGACTTTTATTACAGTACTTGTTTTAAAATCTACTTTATCTAATATAAGTATTGCTACAATAGCTTTCTTTTCATTTCCATTCATGTGTATTATCTTTTTCTATCTCTTCACTTTCAGCCTCTGTGTCCTTGCTTCTGAAGTGAGTCTCTATAGGCAACAAATAGAGAAGTCTTTTTGTGAGTTATTTATTTTGAGAGAGAGAGACTGAGCCTGCACAGGATGGGCAGAGAGAGAGAGAGAGAGAGAGAGAGAGAGAGAGAGAGAGAGAGAGAGAGAATCCCAAGCAGACTCTGCATTGTCAGCATGGAGCCTGATGAGAGGCTTGAACTTATGACCTGTGAGATCATGACCTGAAACCAAGAGTCAGACACTTAACTGACTGAGCCACCTAGGCACCCCATATAGATGGGACTTTTTAAAAAAGTCCATCCAGCCACTTTATGTCTTTTTACTGGAGAATTTAGTCCATTTAAATTTTTAAAGTAATTATTGATCAGTATGTACTTATTGTCATTTTATGATTGTTTTCTGGCTATTTCATAGTTGTCCTCTATTTTCTTCTCTTTCTTTCTTCCTTTGTGGTTCAATACCTTTCTTTAGTGCTATGTTTGTTTAGATTTTCTCATTTTCTTTTGTGTATTTGCTATGAGTTTTTGCTTTGTGGTTACTATGAGGTTTCCTCATAACATTCTATGTATATTTTAAGTCTATTTTAAGTTGACAGCAACTTAAATTTGAGTACATTCCAAAACTACATTTTTACTTCGCCCCATGTTTATGTTTTTGATGTTATGTTTTACATCTTTATTTTATTTATTTTAGAGAGAGAGCATGAATGGGGTAGAGGGAGAGAGAATCTTAAGCAGGCTCCATGCTCAACATGGAGTCCAATGTAGGGC
The DNA here is from genome assembly GCF_006229205.1 of Suricata suricatta. NCBI lineage: Eukaryota > Metazoa > Chordata > Mammalia > Carnivora > Herpestidae > Suricata > Suricata suricatta. Next base: position 61,789,150 of record NC_043701.1, on the reverse strand, counting down.
TTGATCTCATGCCTCCGGCAATCATGACCTAAGTGAAAACGAAGAGTGTGATGCTCAACCAACTGAGCCACCCAGGCATGCCTACATTTTTATTTTATGTATCTCAACTTATTACTGTAGTTTTGGTTATTTTGACTACTTTTATCTTTTTTACTTTCATCCTAGCTCCCATCCAAGTACTAACCAGGCCCGACCCCACTTAGCTTCCGAGATCAGACGAGATCGGGCGCGCTCAGGGTGGAATGGCCGTAGACCACTTTCATGCTAGCTTTATGAGTGGTTAAGCTACTATGTCTGCCACATAGCCACCTTTTTCAGTGAGGGTTTACTTTCATATGTTTTCTTCTTTCATTAGTTTTCAGCTGAAAGAAGTCACTTTAACATTTCTTGTAAGCCCCACTTAGTAGTGATAAACTCCTTTAACTTTTGCTTATATGGAAAACTCCCTCTCTCCTTTTGTTCTGAATGAGATGCTTGTTGCTTGTTCTTGTTTGGAATATTTTTCCTTTCAGTACTTTGAATATGTTATGCCACTCCTTTCTGGCCTGCAAATTTTCTGCTGAAAAAAAAAAATCTGCTGGTAGCTTAATAAAAAAAAGAAAATTGCTTTTCTCTTGCTGATTTTAATATTCTCTTTATTGGGGCACCTGGATGGGCTGTGGGCCACTGTATCTGTGGTGGGCTTTTAGTGAGAGTGTTTCTCTGCCTCTCCTACCTGCCTTGATGCTACCCTTTAATCCTTGTGGAGGTATTGTTCATCTAGTTTTTAGGACATTTTAAGTGTAATTATTCTATATGCAGCTGTAGATTTGTTGGGTCTGTGTGAGGAGGTGAATTTAATATTTTCATACTTGCCATCTTGAACTTCCTGTCAGACACAAGTGATTTCTGGTATCACTACAGGAAGTATAGCATGGAGAAAGAAGACCCAGGATCATCATTAGGGCTAATAAAAACCCTTCACCATTTGGAAAGGCACAGTTATCTACTCTCAGCTCCCTACAGTATACTCCCTAATAGTATCAATTTTTGGAATTCGACTTCCTGGTTATGGATGGATCAAGGAAGTTTTCTTCCTGACTCCTTCATTCCCTCCAAAATTTTTTTACCTTTAGTCCTGGCGAAAATCAGACTGCTATACCACTCTAACAAGCACACATACTGTAATGCGTTTTATGAAAGAAAATTAAAATCCCACAGCACTGTATTTTAAATACTTAAGGAAAGATGATTTAAATAATCTCTTTGTATTCAAAGCCTTGCTTATATTTCTACTAGAAATACTTTCTTTGGCTTGCACTAGAAGAAAATAAAATGTTGTTCAGTCTCATCTCTGACCTCCTTTGTGTTGGGTTTGGTAGCAATTTCCAGGTGACATCTGTGTGTTTCTGAGGTAACATGGAAGCAGGTACCTCCACAAGGAGGCCTACATCACATGGGTTTGTGACATGTGTGCAGATACTACTGGACCTGTTTTTCAAATCTCCAGGAATGGTAGGTTCTGTCTGTCTCCTACATAAGAGCATTCCTCACCATACTTCTTTGGGTTTTTTTTTAAATTTTTTTAATGTTTTATTTATTTTTGATACAGAGAGAGACAGAGCATGAGAGGGGGAGGGGCAGAGAGAGAAGGAGGCACAGAACCAGAAGCAGGCTCCAGGCTCTGAGCTAGCTGTCAGCACAGAGCCTGACGCGGGGCTCGAACCCACGAACATGAGATCTGACCTAGGCCGAAGCCGGAGGCTTAACCAATGTGCCACCCAGGTGCCCCTTCTTTGGTTTTTCAAATGCAGCAGTGACCATCTCCTGCACTACAAATTCAGGCAGTTCCTTAGCCCAAGGAAGTAAATTTTGATTAAGTCACTGAATCACATTCCATCCTATTTGTCAGTATCTGGTTTAGGAATAATCATGTGACCCAGTTTTATCAAGAGGGCTGGATGTCTGTTGTGGGACTGTGGGGAAAAGTTCACCTATCCTTATAACAGGCATCCAAACAAAAGATATTCTCCATTTCTGTCATTCAGGTACTATGTGAAAGTGTGATTCCTGGAGCCACCATCTTGTCCACCATGAGGGGAGCCAGTCCAAAGGAGAAGTCAATGAACTGAACAGAGTGGTGAGAGGAAAGAACTCATGTTTATTGTTATAAGCTTCTGAGTCAACCTATCTTGGAACTGCCCTTAACTCTGGACTTCTCATGTGAAAAAATATTTTATATTTATTTATACCACTCTTGGTTGATTATCTTCTGTTGCAACTGATAGCATTCTGATATAGTAATTAAGAATAAGAAATAACAAATGAGGGGTGCTTGTGTGGCTCAGTCAGTTAAGTGTCTGACTCTTGGTTTCAGATGAGGTCATGATCTCATGGTTCATGAAGTTAAGCCCTGCATTGGGCTCAGCACTGACAGCATGGAGCCTACTTGGGATTCTCTCTTTCTCTCCTTCTCTCTCTGCCCCTCCCAGCTCATGCTCCTTTCTCTGTCTCTCTTTCTCTGTCTCTCTGTCTGTCTCTGTTTCTCTCAATAAAAAAAATATGAATACTTGTGTATTAAAGGGAAAAAACACCTTTGGCCCTGGTACATAAAGATATTACATGCTTCTGGATAGGTCAGGGTATAGGAACATGTTTTGAGCTGTGAGTTGCCTTTTGGGAGACCTATGTTGACTGGAACAGTAAAAGAAGCCACCTTAGGAGCATGTGAATTAATCTCAGATTTGACAAACTCAAAATAAGGGAGCTAAGAGCAAAAACCCACCATTATGCAATGTTTTTTATAAGGCTTCATCAGTTCACAAGGAAACTGCAGAGTATCCCAAAGCTGAAAGCCTGGAATGAGGATGTCATAGCATCTGTGAAGAAGATATGTGTGTGTATAGGCAGCGATAGATTTGATGGGGAAAGTAAATTTTTAATTACTGTGGCATCTAGTGACATGACCCAGAGTGAGTGCACATTTACTGTACAAAGTAAATTCTTTGCAAAACAGCTCTGGATGGCATAGAAACCTGTCCAGCTCCAGCTCGCTGTCCCCAAAGAGTTATCCCAAGCTATGAGCCACTTGGAGGTGCACTAACAATTCGGCTTGTGTCTGGACAAAAACTGCCATCAGTTCCTTTAAGAACAACCAGAATGATGAAAACACTCTTGACACTTGGAACTGCTCACTCTTTAATTTATTTGTTACAGGAAAAATATGTTGCCTTTGTGCTATGAACCAGATCCTGATGTATTTCTTGGAATGGAGACATAAATTGTCTAATCTGATGGATAATAGTAACTCCTCAACCAGTAAAAAAAAAACGGCTAAAATAGAAGACTGGCTATTTCTATACGCCCCCCCCCCCCAGAAGGCAATTTGGGTACAATGGAGGCTTTTAAAAAATTATTGGTTTCTTTTAGAAGCTCCTAAAATAAGAGAAAAGCAGCCCCTGATATCCTGGAGCTGGCCTGGTGTTCACAGCTGGGCCTTCCTGTTCTGCTGAACACAAACAATTTCACAGAACATTCACAGAAAACAAGGCCACTCTTTGATCATGGTAGATCAAGAAAGAAACACGTCTACTTTGTGATTACATGTGAACACAGATACAACTTGCACACTGTTCAAATCACAATACACCAAGCGTTCCACTGAATTACAAATTCAGTCTTGCTCTATTCTGCTCTATCTCTAAAGATTTATTGAGATAGTATGTTTTCCAGGCGTAACATTACAAATTACCAGAAACTGAATGGCTCAAAACAGCAGACATTTATTCTGTCACCACTCTGGAGACTAAAAGTATGAAATCAAGAGCCCAGCAGGGATTAATCCGGAGGCGGCAAGATGGTGGGGAAGTAGGGAACACTGTTATCTCCGCATGCCTGCAATCATCAAACTAAGAAGATTAAAAGCCATAACTTTCTTATCTCCAAGAACAGAGGTGTGCACACAGACCCCTTATGGATAACAGCCTCATGGATGCCTGAGTGAGTGCTAACTGGGAACAGAGACTCTGAGGGAGGGAACTCCTGCTCAAAGCGGAGCCGGGAAAGAGAGTGCACAGAAACTTGGCTCCGCAGAGAGCCATGTGTCCGGAGGCGGTAGAGCACTGTGCAGGGCCACATGTGCGTGGGGCGGCCGTGGGGCGGCCGTGCAGGGTGGCACAGAACTTTGGAGGGCTGTGTGCGAACCAGCAGTGCAGGGCGCTGCATGGGATGGTCGTGCAAGGTGGTGCAGAGCCCAGGGGAAGAGAAGGAGAGGCTAAAACGCCCATAGCGTGATTGCTGGAGAGGGGAGACCTTAGCTCGCTGCAGAGAGACAAACTTTCATGTGTAGCCACTGGGTGTGGGGAGAGAAATCTGTTCCCCTCAGTGGGCTTGTCTTTTCTGGGCCCGGCAGCCCGCCAAGCTAAGGTGGAGCCAGGGAAGAGCTGGCACCACAATCCCGCTGTGCAATCTGACCAAAAGCTGCCTGCCTGCCGGAGATTGCTTTATCGGTTGTGGAAGCATTAAAGTGTGTGGACTAGGATTTAAAAACCTGGCAGAACTTAGAAAACCAAAACAATTTAACCCACCTATGCCACAGGGAGGTTGGACTCAAGACAGTGGCTGGCAACGCATGGTCTGAGGGGGGCTTGTGGCACCACCATTCTTCTGGGGCATCCACTAAGGCGGGGCCTCAGAGACTAGCCCCTGAGACCTGAACTACCTACATCAAACCACGCCCATCCACCTTAGAGAGCTGGATTCTTCCCTTCCCGCTATTTTTGTGGTTTTTAAATTTTTTTAATTTTCTTATTTTCATTTTTTAATTTTTGAAATTTTTCCCCTTGTTTTCCTTTTCCCTCCATTTCTCCCTTCCCCCTCCCCCGCCCCCCCACCCCGGAGTCTGGGAAAGACCAACATTTATGCACTGCTGTGATTAAATCAACTCTTACCATCCAGATATTTTTTCCTTATCTCATTTTTTTCTCTTTCCTCTGCAGGTTTTATACTCTCAGACTGTCCTTCATCTTTGGCTGTCTCTGTCTCCCCAGCTTTTCTTTTTTCTCTTCTTTCCTGTCCTCTCTTTTCTTTCCCACTCCTTTTTTTTCCTTTCCCATTTGGTTTGCTTGTTTACCGGATCTGTCAGTGCGTTTGCATGCTTGTGTTCCTTTTGTGTTTGTCTGCCTGTTTTCCTTTTCAGGGATACCTCAAGAAACAAGCCAAAGCACACATAGTGGAAAGTCCCAAATATCACTGAGTAAGGAAATGTATTAATTACAGGCACAGCAAGAGAAACCGAGAGACACCATTAAAAGAACATCTCCTGAAATGACAGACCCTGGACAGTCAAAGAGCAACCTCTTTAACAGAGTGATACTAACAGGTGCACAGTGCAGAACAAGCTTTTAAAACTGACAAGAGACAGAAAGCTAGCCAAAATTACAGAATGAAAGAACTCTTCTCTAAAGGAATTCCGGGACGAAATCATAGTGACAGATCTGCTCAAAAAAGACACAAGCAACATAACTGAACAAAAATTTAGGATGATTATCATAAAATTAATCGCTGGGCTTGATAAAAGCATAAAAGCTGTCAGAGAAGATATTGATACAAAGACTAGGAACCTTCAAAATAGCTGTGATGATCTAAAAAAAAAAAGGCTATAAATGAGGTGAATAATAAAATGGAGGCTGCCAATACACGGATTGAAGAAGCAGAAGGAGAATAGGTGAAATAGAAGACACAGTTATAGCAAAAGAGGAAGCCGAAAAAAAGAAAGAGAAATTGATACAGGAGCATGAGAGGAGAATTTGAGACCTGAGTGATACAATCAAATGGAACAATAGCCATATGAGGAAGAAAGAGAAAAAGGTCCTGAAGGGGTGCTGGATCAAATTATAAATAAAAATTTCTCTAACCTAGGGAAAGGGAAAGACATTGAAATTCAAGAGACATACTGAACTCCCCTAAGATGTAACCTGAACCAACCTTTAGAACGACATATCATAGTGAAACTGGCAAAATATAACCAAAGAGAGAATTCTGAAAGCAGCTAGGGAGAAAAGGGCCCTAACATACAAAGGAAACCTATCAGAGTGGTTACAGACTTATCTACTGAAACTTGGCAGGCCAGAAAGGAATGGCAGGAAATCTTCAATGTGATGAACAGGAAAAATATGCAACCAAGAATTCTTTATCCAGCGAGCCTGTCATTCAAAATAGGAGAGATAAAGGTGTTCCCAAATAAACAAAAACTAAGAGAATTCATCAGGAACAAACCAGCCCTACAAGAAATCCTAAGAGGGGCTCTATGAGAGAAATGTAGCAAGGAATAAAAGACCCCAGAGACATCATTACAAACATGAACTCTACAGAGAACACAATGAATCTAAACCCACATCTTTCAGTAATAACACTGAATGTAAATGGACTGAGGCTCCAGTCAAACAACACAGGGTAGCAGAATGCATCAAAAACCAAAACCCATCTATTTGCTGTCTACAAGAGACTCACCTTAGACCTGAAGACACCTTCAGATTGAAAGTAAGGGGATGGAGAAATATCTACCATGCAACTGGAAGCCGAAAGAAAGCTGGAGTAGCCATATTTATATTGGATAAACTGAACTTTAAAGTAAAGGCAGTAACAAAAGATGAAGAAGGGCATTATATAATAATTACAGGGTCTCTACATCAGGAAGGGCTAACTGTTATAAACATTTATGCACTGAATTCGGGAGCACTCAAATATATAAAACAACTAATCACAAACAAACAATCTTATCAATAAGAATATGCTAATTGCAGGGGACTTTAATACTCTACTTACAACAATGGATAGGTCAACCAGACAAAAAATCACCAAAGAAACAACGGACCTGAATGCCACATGGAACAGATGGAATTAACAGATGTATTTAGAATTCTGCATCCTGAAGCTAGGGAATTCACTTTCTTCTTGAGTGCACATGGCACATTCTCCAAGATTGATCACATACTGGGTCATAAAACAGCCCCCCATAAATACAAACAAATTGAGATCATACCATGAACACTTTCAGATTACAATGCTATGAAACTTGAAATCAACCACAGGAAAAAGTCTGGAAGACCTCCAAAAATGTGGAGGTTAAAAACCACCCTACTGAAGAAGGATTGGGCGAATCAGGCAATTAGAGAGAAAAATTTAAAAATATATAGAAACAAATGAAAATGAAAATACAATAATCCAAACTTTCTGGGACACAGCAAAGGCAGTCCTAAGAGGAAAGTTCATTGCAATACAGGCCTATTTCAACAAACTAGAAAAAGCGCAAACTCAAAACCTAACAGAGCACCTAAGGAAAGTAGGAAGGGAGCAGCAAGAGCACCCAAAACCCAGCAAAAGAAGAGAAATAATAAAGGTCAGGGCAGAAATAAACAACATAGAATCCAAAAAAGCAGTTGAAAAATATCAATGAAACCAAGAGTTGGTTTTCTGAAAAAATAAAACTGATAAACCTCTAGCACGCCTCCTCAGATAGAAAAGAGAGAACACCCAAATAGACAAAATCATAAATGAACATGGATCTATTACAACTGATCCCTCAGAAATACAAGCAATCATCAGAGATTACTATGAAAAATTATATGCCAACAAACTAGACAACCTAGAAGAAATGGAAAAATTCCTAAACACACATGCACTACCAAAATTCAAACGGGAAGAGATAGAAAATCTGAACAGACCCATAACCAGTGAAGAAATCAAATCAGTTATCAAAAATCTCCCAACGAATAAAAGCCCAAGGCTGGATGGATTCCCAGGCGAGTTCAACCAGATATTTAAAGCAGAGTTAACACCCATCCTTCTCAACTTATTCCAAAAAATAGAAGTGGAAGGGAACTTTTGGACTCATTCTACAAAGCAAATATCATTTTGATTCCTAAACCAGACAGAGACCCAACAAAAGAAGAGAAGTAATATCCTTAATGAATACAGATACAAAAATACTCAATAAGATACTAGCAAAACAAATTCAGCAGCACATAAAAATAATTATCCATCATGATCAAGTGGGATTCATTCCTGGGCTACAGGGCTGGTTCAATATTCACAAATCCATCAATGTGATACATCACATTAGCAAAAGAAAAGATAAAAACCATATGATCCTGTCAATAGATGCAGAAAAAGCAGTTGACAAAATACAACATCGCTTTTTAATAAAAAACCTTGAGAAAGTAGTGATAGAAGGAACTTAAACATTATTAAAGCCATTTATGAAAAGCCCACAGTTAATATCATCC
>NC_043701.1:61757679-61780786 GCF_006229205.1 Suricata suricatta | reverse complement strand
CAGGAAACCATCAAAACCCTAGAGGAGAAAGCAGGAAATAGCCTCCTTGACCTCAACTGCAGCAATTTCCTACTCACCACATCTCCAAAGGTAAGGGAATCAAAAACAAACACGTACTATTGGGACCTTATCAAGATGAAAAGCTTCTGCACTGCAAAGGAAACAAACAAACAAAAAAAAACTGACAGGCAATCGATGGAATGGGAAAAGATAGTTACAAATGGCATATCAGATAGAGGGCTACTATCCAAAATCTACAAGGAACTCACCAAGCTCCATTCCTGAAAAATGAATAATCCAGTGAAGAAATGGGCAGAAGACCTGAACAGACACTTCTCCAAGGAGGACATCCAGATGGCCAACGGGCACATGAAATGATGGTCAGCGTCACTCAGCATCTGGGAAATACAAATCAAAAGCACACTGAGATACCACCTCACACTGGTGAGAGTGGCTAAAATGACTTTAGATGCTGGCGAGGATGTGGAAAAATGGGCACCCTCCTGCACTGTTGGTGGGAATGTAAACTGGTGCAGCCGCTCTGGAAAACAGTGTGGAGGTTCCTCAAAAAGCTATCAATAGATCTCCCCTATGACCCAGCAATAGCACTGCTAGGGATTTACCCAAGGGATACAGAAGTGCTGATGCATAGGAGCACATGTACCCCAATGTTCATAGGGGTTCTTTCAACAATAGCCAAAACATGGAAAGAGCCTAAATGTCCATCACCTGATGAATGGATCAGGAAGATGTGGTTCATATATACAATGGAATACTACATGGCAATGAGAAAGAATGAAATCTGGCCATTTGTAGCAAAATGGATGGACCTAGAGGGAGTCATGCTAAGTGAAATAAGTCAGGCAGAGAAGGACAGATACCATATGTTGTCGCTCATAGGTCTAACAGGAGAAACCTAACAGGGGACCATGGGAAAAGGAAAGTGGGGAAAAGAGCTGGGGAGAGGGAGTGAGGCAAATCATGAGAGACTTTTGAATCCTAGAATAAACTGAGGGCTGAAGAGGGAAAGGGGAAGGGGAAGGAGGAGTGATGTCATGGAGAGGGGCACTTGTGGGGAAGAGCACTGGGTGTTATATGGAAACCAACTTGGTAGTAAACTATTAATAAAGGAAAAAAAAGAAAAAAAGAGGCCAGCAAGATTGGTTCTTTCTGGAGTTTCTGAGGGAGAATCTGTTCCATGCCTAACTACTCACTTCTGATGGCTGCTGGTAATCTTTGGTGTTTCTTAGCTTATAGATGTATCATTTGAAAATGTCTGCCCCCATCTTTGCATTTTGTTCTCCCATGTGTCTCTCCTCTTGGTTTCTGGGTCTTCTCTTCTTATAGGATTCTTGTCATTGGATTTAGGGCCCATCCAGTTAATACAGGATGATCTTGTTTCTAGAGCCCTTATTTAATTACATTTGCAAGGACCCTTTTCCCAAATAAGGTCACATTCACAGGTATTGGGAATTAAGAATTGGGCATACCTCTTGGGGGACCATAATTCAATCCACTATACATCCCTAACTATAGAATTACCCCAGCTTCCTGACAGCAGCCAGTCCAGAGGAAAGCCTCACTTCCTTAAACCACCTCCAAAACACCTAACACAAACTCAAACTTAGAATAAGTCTTTTCCAACGCTGTCTTACAGAGAGAGCCCCCCGTTCACTGTGGAGTGTTCCCCCTTGCTGCAGTGAGTGATGAACCCCAAATTTTCAACTATAGGAGTGTTCCTGGTGATCTCTGGCTGGAGGGAATTCATAGCCTATAATACTTAATATCTATTGAGCACCTTAATGTGTTGGGTACCATGTCAATGCTCAGATAGAAGAATGCATTGTATCTTTGTAGCAACTCTGTGAATAGGTGCTATCAATTCTCACTTTATAGCTGAGAAAATTGAGGCTTAGAAATATTGGTATCTTATTTGTCAGGGTCCTCCAAAGAAACAGAACCAAAAGGAGTTTGAGAGGGAGGGATACAGGGAAACAAGATTTATTGTTTATCATAAACAATTGGCTATGTGATTATAAAGGTTGAGAAGTCACAGTATCTGCAGGTGACAAGCTAGAGACCTAGGACAGCTAATAGTTTGGTTCCATTCTGAGTCTGAAGGCCTGAGAACCAAGAGAGCTCTTGTTGTAGTTATAGTCCTACTAACGGTAGACTCAAGACCCAGAAAGAGCCAATGTTTCAGTTGAGTCCAAAGGCAGGAAAAGAGCTGATATCCCAGTTCTACGGCAGTCAGGTATGAAGAAACCTCTCTTCCTCAGAGAAGCATCAGCCATTTTGTTCTAGTCAAGTCTTCAATTGACTGGGTGATGCCCACCCACATTAGGGAGGACAGTCTGCTTTACTCATTTTAATTTAAAGGTTAATCTTATCCAAAAGCACTTTCACAGAAACACCAAGAACAATCTTTTGACTAAATATCTGAGCACTCATGGTCCATGTAAAATTAACCATCACAGCATCTCTCTCAAGATCCAAGAGTGATAACTGGTGGGGAGTCAGAATTCAGAGCCCAGATGATCTGTCTCTTGAATCCATACTATGCCCTAATGCTCCCCAATTACCTCCTTTTTTAAGGTGGACTTCCCCTGTAAAGAGAGAGCTAAATCTCTCTAATCTCGGACTGCACCACACAGCTTGGGACTGGATTACATATAGTTTCAAGTCTTTGCTGCTGTTTCATATGTGATTCTCTTTCTTCCATCGGAAACAAGGACTATGTCTTAGGCTTTAATAATAGCTAATATTATTAAATATTTATTATGGGCCAAGCACTTTACATGTATTTATCCATTTAATAGTCACAACAATACCACTAGGTAGCTACCTTTATTTCCCCCATTTTACAGATGAGAAGACTATAGCCCAGATACTGACATACCTGCATAGGGCTACAGGATAGCCCAGGCAATTTGGTCTCAGACCCTGAGTTCTTAGGCCCTCTTTGCCATGCTTCATTTATCTCTTTCCCCTAGTTGGCCCCCATTCCCAGTACCCATTTATCCACTTCAGTGGGTGTTACACACACAGGCACTTAGGAACTCTCTTTAGGGAGGTGGTTTTAGGGAACAACACCTCTTTGGGGAGCTGAATGGCTTTGAAGTTGGCTGATCAACTTCAAATAGAATCCCCTTCGCAGGGTACGCGTGGTTTGAGGGTGGGCCAGCCCTCCTTTCTGGGATTCCCCTGGCCAGACTCCTGCTCCTTCACTGGCCTCAGCCCAAGAACTTACTTCCTGGGAAGCTGTGGTTGCACATACTCTGCCTACTTCCTCTAGAGAGGCACTCAGGGTGTTCTCACCTGCCTGCATACTAGTGCCAAGAGTGGGCCTTGAAAATGCAATGTCACCTCACGAAGCATAAGCTGGTTCCTGAGATTAGGAAACGCTGCCCCACCAGGAGCTGTACTAACAGGTTCTTTGCAGGAGGAGAGATTCACAGGTTCATTCTAGGCTGGCACCGTGCCTGGGCGTGGGTCACCAGGTGTGGGTACACTTAGTCCTCTCTGAGGCTCCCAGAACAAATACTGACCCAGCACTCTGGGGGTGGGGGGGGAGGGGCTGTGCAGAGCATACAGCCCATCCCCCAACTCCCAGCACCACACACCCCTCCACATTACCTGAACAGGCAGGTGACTTTTAAACTCCCCTAAAGCAGAATTACCCCCTAAGTATTCCAGGAAGACTTAAGTTCCCTGGACATAGTGAAAATCAGAATGGTTGTATAGTTTTCAAAGGAAGGAACCTCTCCTTGGTGCCTCTAAAATACCTGGATGTCCTGTCACAGCTCTGTCATTACTGAGTCATGATTTTTCTCAAAGTCTAGACCATAAGCTCTTTAAGGGAAGAAGTATATCTTATTGCTCTTTGTGTTCCCAGCACCAAGTACAGGGCTGCAACATAGGGGTCGAGTAGGAACTTTTTTCTAAAATTAGAAAAAAAAAAAGGAACTGCTTTCTGAATGATAAAATTTGTAGGATTTTTATTCATATGGCCACCATCAAAAAGCTTGTTGTAGGGGAAGAACACCTGACCAGAAGGCAGAAGGTTGTAAATATGTGTCAGCTCTGGGATTAAAAAGCTACGCTACACTGGCAGTGCATGTCAACTTTGGGATCTCAGTTTAGGTATCTGAATGAACAACAAGGTGGAATTTGAGAAACTCTAAGGCCCCTTCTAGCTTAATCCTAGGACTCTCTATTTGAAATGTTCTGCATAGAGAGGGTGTTATAGGAATGCGGTTCCTGCTGTACATTAATTTATAGGCTCAGAGTGTTAACACGGGCACAGACACACTGACATGTTCCTGCTCTGAAGTTATCATCTCCAGGAAATGATGGGCGTGGTTTGATCTGGGGGGGCCATAGCTTTCCAGAGCCCTTGAGGAGATGGGATTGCAAAGGGAGTCCCTGCTTATGGTCGTGGCACCTGTTCCCAGGATACCCACATTAAAGACATTGCCTAGAGCTCCCCATGCCTCTCCCGCTGCTAATCTCTGTAACCCTGCTGTCAGAATATGACGCACACTCTCCACCTTAGGCCATAAGCTTTGGAAAAACATCCTTCTTGCAGAGACTCCTGGGGAAAAGGAAGAACATAACTCTTTGATCTTGATCCCTAACAAAGAATTTGTCTTGGGATCTTTGAAATGTTGGGAGAAGAAAAAAAAAAAGACCTGTACGTTCAAAGCTTTCCTTATTTGATATATTACAAAAAAGGAGGACAAATAGAACTCTGAGGTAAATATTTCTTCTTTCTGGGAAACATGACAGTGGATATTTGGCTATTAAAAGGGAAAGCAAGTATTCGGGATGCAGAAACTTAGACCTCGTCTTTCTGAGGAACTCCTGTGTCATAATGTAAGAAGCTGTTTCCATCATGGGTGGAGTTGCAGTTCTGCGGATTGTTTTCTATACGGAAATGTTTCGTTTCTAAAGAAGATTTAGTCCTCAGAATCATGGAAAGTCATTCCTGTTCTTGGAAAATATGTGCTTGTTTTTATTGGAATGAAGGCTGGAATTTGGGTACCAGTGGGAGCATTGGAAACGTACCCTCACTCAGGTGGATGGAGGGATCCCCAGGAGGGCCAGACTAGGCAGCGCAAGGATCATCTGGCTCATGTGTTTCAAGCTTTACACTCTGCAATATTCCAGACTAATTAACCCAGACTTTGGAAAAGGACGATGTTTAATTTATTGGCTTCCACTTCATTGTCTGAGGCAAGCCAGACGGGGGCAGAAAATGGGAGAGGACTTGGGTAACACTGAAGCAGAGGTTATCAGGCAGGGGTTCTTTGGAAAGAAGGACCAGAAGACTCATATATACCCCGCCCCCTTTCTCTCTCTCTCTCTGATGGAAGGAAATGCACAGAGTCTATGAGTGGTAAAGTAGGCTGGGATGGGTGGTGGCCAGCAGAGCTTGTAGGGGAAAGATTTGACCTGTGAACGATATGATTCATTATTTCTAGCACCAGTTTGAACTCTCTCAGAGTTGTAATTCCTGCCTGTTTTTTCCAAATGTGTATTAATGTCCTGTTACTCGTTAAAGCTTGGGGTTAGCTGTGTTGCTGGGAATTAAAGGGCTGAATGATCACAACATAGTTCACCTGACAGGTGTAAGTGAAAGTGACCGGCAGCAAAGTGAATAGGGTCTGTGGAGGGACAGAAGCTAGAGATAGGAAGGGACTGAGTGTTGGAGGCACAACTTTGGTTTCAGGTTAATGAGGCAGCTTCCATGAGATATCCCCACTCCCCAAATATACTGGAGGAGAAGGGTCTTCAAAGAGGGAGACCAGGACCTACTATTTATGCTGGTGGGGACACTGAGTCAGAAAACAAGCAATTTCTATTTAGTAAAGGTTCTCCTTGGCCCAGAACAACAAAGGGCAAAGGCTCGTGGGGCCCCATCCTTGATGGGAAGAGAAGGATCCCAAGGGCAGTGACCAGCACACAGAGAATGACATGAGACAGCAATAATGATGAGAATGAGTGTGCAGAGACTAGTCTTTGTGTTGGAGGCAACAAAGTGTAGCAGACAGAGACCAGAGACAGGCATCTTGTCCTAACTTTGCCACAAATGAGGTGCAGTCACTGATCTTTCTCTAGATTCCAATTTCCTCACAGCGAAGGATGCTTATGGTGTCCCTCTCTGTGTTCTCTCCCTAAGCAAATCTGCCACGATTGTGCAGCAGTTGGATCTCTCTCCTTTCAGTCTTACTTCCTTTTTAGAGGCTTCCAAGGTCTCTGGAGCAACTGTGATCACAGAACCTAATGGCTGAAGTTAGAAAGTACCTCTGTGGAGCTGTGCTCCTGGGTCTGGTGGCCCAAATCCATATTTGATGGTTTCAGGAAAAAGATGCTCAAAGGGCTTTGCCAGGATGATATGTCTCAACAGTTCCAACAGCGGGAAGGGTGGACTTTGCCACTTCAGATGCCTGTTCCAGTTTTGGAAGAAAGCCATTTGTGTCTTAGAACCTCAGTTAAATGCTGGAGACTATCTGTAACTACTCATCTGTGAGTTCTGGGCTCTGTTCTCCTTGTGTCTTCAGTGACAGCGTTATCCTGGCATATGTAGGCACTTAACATGTGAACCGGATACATGAGTTGATGGAATCTACAAATAGTTATGAGAATCATATTTTTCTAAGCCAACCATCAGGCCATATTGTCTGCAAAGATTTTTATGCTGCTTCCAGATGTTTGAAGGAGTTTGAGAGATGTCATTAGATGCTGAAATTGGAATTTAGAGACCACTTTGGAGGCTTCTAGGGACCAACAAATCAGTAGCATTCTTAAAAAAATAGGTATGTAATTACCACATAGTACTTCAATGTTCTCTTTGCCTATAAACAGCTTACTGCTATCTTCAAAGCAGGGTCCCAGGGAAAAGCCTGAAACAAGTGGGGATTATCCTCTCTCAGCCTTTTCAATTCTCCTCCTGATTCCCTTTCCCTAGAGGCTGGTGACATTATTCTCTCCCAGGCTATCCAGGACCTCTCTGCTAGTTAGTCTACTTTTCTGACACTGGCCCAGGCCTGGGACTTTCCTGACATCCTTCCTTGCTTTTTCCCCTCAACCAATCTGAAAAGCATTCACCCTGTTCTTATTCTACCTGTGGTTCCTGTTAAGTTTCTGTCATCTTTTCCTGAGTGAGATGGAGGAGAGAGAAGTCCTCCTGCCTCCTAAAACCAACTTGGAGCCCTACAAATATCCACTGGAGACCCTGGGACAGTTACATGCTTCATTCCACTCAGGAACCAAACCATAGGCTCTGACCTAGCATTAATCCTCAGCTAACTTTGTTACATTTATTCTTCTCTATAAATCTTGTGTGATGTATGCATCTTTTCCAGAGAAACCCAGAGAAACTGTTCAAGACAAGTATTTGTTTCCTGAATCAAGGAATAGAGGGAGCCTGGAAGAGTATTCCAGGTGTGAGGGTGGGGTATGGGGAGCTGCTTTGGAGAATGTTTGGTCCCTGGTGCCTAGAGCCTGGAGTCCACTCTGATAAAAAAAACCATCGGTCCTGCTTTTCCATTACACACCTTGATTGGTTGGTTGGCATTAGATTGCTATAGTAGGGTTTTCTGGTAAATGTAAGCAGGTCTGGTAGGGCAAAAGCTACAAAAACAGAGTACAGAGTTGTGGTTAAGACTGACTTGGGAAATGATTGCCTGCCTTCAACTCCTGGCCCAGTCATGCAAAAGCAAAGCATCCTTAGGCTGCTTACTTAACCTCCTTAAACTTGCTTTTGTCATCTGCAAAATATTTACCTCATACAGCTATAGTCACTATAAAAAAAAAACAATACTTAAAATAGTTTTTAGGTATGATATATAAGTGCCTGCTATTACCATTCTAGGTAATTCTAGGTAATCCTGGTTCCTGTACTTTTCCAGAATATTTACATGATTCTAGGACACATGATCCCCCAATGTTTCCAGTCAACACCCTAATGCTTACAGGGAGAAAGGGAAAATGACTGCTATTCACTGGACATTGAAGAAGTAAGCCTTGTTCCTAAAATCATCTGTGCCTCATGAAGAAGTTCAGTCAGACAAGCGCCTACTAGCTGCCAAAGTGACACTGTGTGGGGCCAGGGAGACTGGTACAGAGTGGGCTTTAGTGTCAGTCCCAACCCAGCCTTCTCCATTGCCATTGAGAGTCCTGTATCTGAGTGGTTACCGTAAGGCTTAGATTTGGGGCCTTTTCCAGGTTCAAGGCTACACTTCCTTTTTCCCTACTATGAAAGTGTAAAGTCTTCAGACACTATAAGTGCCCTGATCTTAAACAGGTAAGCCAAGGCATGCAGCTTGATGGATATTTCTCTATCACCCTCCAATTGCAGAGGTTGAGCTGAGCAAAGTTCCTAAGATCTCCCAATTGTTTTGACATCATGTGTCCTCCAAAGGCCCCTGAAATTCTTCAAGAGAATAACACTTCTCTTATAATCTGGAAATCAGACAGAGACCAGTCATCAAAAACTTGAGCTGAAATCCTCTCAAGTCTTACATATTTAAAGATTATAAAGCAATTTCCTTCAGATAATGATTATATCACACACTTATTGGTTCTATTTCAATATAGTATTTTAGGAGGCTTATTCCATGATCTTAGTGAGGAAAAAAGCAGCAATAGGAACTACTTAAAGTAAGGAAAAATTTCCTAGTAAGCTCATTTCTGGTGCAAAAAGTAGTGTTTTATCAAAAGAATTATTTAATAATAAGTTATTAAGAATGTCTTCAGGGAAATAAACAAAGTGTACTCATCCAAATGCATGAGATCATGTGAAAGGGGAAAAGTAGGTGCTAGAAAAATCAGGCAGCATAGCCTGGGCTCAACCATGAAGGAGCAGCTCAGAGTGACCTTGTTGACCAGATCACAGCCCCCCTCACAGGAAGCCCAACCGCCATTGTGGCTGACAGGGCAGAAGGAAGGGCATTTAGGTGTGTGAGAGCCAGGGAACACTGGAAGAGCTTGCACTTAGAAATTCAAATTTTCCCAAGAACACTCAGGAAAGACAAAGGTAAATCTCTTTAATCTGCTCATTCTGCAACCTTCTATCTCCCACATCTCAGAGTAAACAAACAAGAATTGAATCATAAGACTCATAATGGATATTCGGCAGATCAAATGTTGTTTTTGGTTAGTCTATCCTCCCACCAATGCTATGGGGTGATGCTGTGAACAAGACCATGTCATTTACAAGTTGGCCTAGGCTCGCTTTGTCTTACCCTTGGTCTTCACTGATGAAGGAAATCACTCTTTGCTGCCTTTCACAAATTTTTGTTGTTCACATATTATGTGTTAGGCACCAGACAAGGTATGAATAAGTCAGATCTGATCTCTGCCTCACAGTCCAGTCTCATGTAGAGGGAGAGAAGCAGAAAAGACATTGTGATGAGTCCCAGTATAAGTCCATGATCGCTTTGAGATAGCAGTGTGGGCTGTCAGGATGGGCCTTGAATAGAAAAGGAAGCATGAGAGGGGAAGAAGTGGGAGGTGAATTCCAGGTAGAGGAAGTAGCCCCCACTAAGGGGTGGAAATGAGAGAGAATGGCGCTTTGGAGGAGACTGGTGGTGAGTTGAATGTCACACAGTTGGTGGATAACTGCAGAGCTGAGTCTTGTCAAGGACTGAGACTCTGATTGTGTTTAGACTTAACACTTGGTAAAAAAAAAAAAAGCAGTTTTGACTCAAGCTTATTGTAAACAATAGTGGCAAGGAGATGCAATTAGGAAGCACTGTATAAATACATGAAGTTGCAGGAATTTGTTTATATTGTATAAAACAAAGGAATGAGCACAGAAAAGATGTGCCTAACTCTTTAATATATAACTATAATTATATGTATTATATATAATTATTAAAATTATTATTATTAATTTTAATTATTAAATACATTTCTTAAAAATTAATGATAAACCTCCATAATTTCATTGAAAATTCCTTTAATTCCTTTACATTTGAAGTGATTAACTATAGGTACAATTTACTAGATTTCACTGTCTTCTTCACTAGACTTCTTTTTTTTTCACAATGATTGGTTTTCCAAAATCTTTCCATCCAGATATGTGTATGTGTTAGGTAGATAAAAATAGGCTATGTAATAAAACTTTGTGAGAATCTCCTTTCTGTTTATATTGAATGTCAAGTATTCAAGTATTTTTGGAGTGTGAATTGTGCAGCAGGCAGTGTTCTAGGTACTGGGGACATAGCAATGGCCAAAACATATTCAGTAGCTGCTCCCATGGAGCCTGTATTCTAGTTTGGGGACATGTTATACACAGACTAACCAATAATATGTCAGGTGGGACTGATGTTATGGAGCAAAATAAAGGAAGGTTGGGGTGGGTACAGGGAGAAAGAGAGATGCTATTTGTAGGAAGGCCAGGAAACCCTCACTGAAGATAGTACAGATTCAAGTGGTAGTAGAATGTCATGAGAAGTGGGGGATTCTTGATAGATTTTGAATGTAGAACCTATAGATTTGTGAGGGATGGGATGAGGGCTAGAATGGAGATGACTCTTAGATCAGGGCAAGAAGGGGAGGATATGGAGGATTTTGCTAATGACAGACCTAGACCAGAAGGCAAAGTTCTGGGGGGTTGGGCTTGGGTGTTACATTGGGTCAGACTAGGAATGTAAGGGCCATATGATGATGACAGCTGGGATAATGGTGATGGTCCAGATTGTTGGGCTGCTTGTGGTGAAGGAAGTAACCAGGGATGTAGGGCATGACAGGATTGCTCCTGGTGGTCTCTAGGGCAGGTTGTGATGACGAGGTTGTGAAGTGATGGAAGAGGATGAGGCAAAACTCCTTGGAAGCACATAGGACTCGGTGAGACCTCACCTTGTGGCACCAAGGTGGTGTCAACTTGGGTGGAAGAGTAGTGACTGGAGCAAGTCAACTTCTACCAGTGCTTTTGGCACCAGGGCTGCTGCCTCTATGATATGTGGGGCTCCAGACAAATACATTTTGTTGGGCCTCTATCTATATAAACAACTTGATTAAAAAATGTTTCTGCAAATACATGGGTCCATGGAGGTACAGAATTATAGTATAGGTATAGGATTATAGTATAGGTATTAGATTTTACTATAGTATAGGTATGTGATTATAGTATAGGTAGAGGTATAGGATTATAGTATAGTGTAGGTATATGGTTATAGTGTAGGTGCAGGTATAGGGTTGTAGTAAAGGTATAGATGTAGGATTTAGTATAGCATAGATCTAGGTACAGGATTATAATATAGGTATAGGATTGTGGTATAGTATAGGTATAGGATTACAGCATAGGTATAGGTGTAGCTATAGGATTTATTTATGAAATTTTAGAATAATTAGCAGGGAAGCGGTACTTAAGTATTTTTAAAATTTCCAATCAGTGTTTGTGATGATTCTTCATAGTGCCTCTTCCTATTCAGGTCCACAAACCATATTATTCCTCTCCTTTCTTGTCAAATGTGCTCTTCTTGACCAACTTCATATCTCCCACCACAAGGAAATAGTGGTAATGCAGCAATCACTCATAATACCATGGCCCTTCAGGTACTTGAAACAATGTAGATCTTCTTGGCTCTGCAGTTCCTTAATACCAGCTCTTTAATGCTGGCTATCTCATAACTCAAGGTGTGGCCACATTTATCATGCCACTCATGAATGCTGGCTTCCAGTGACTGTCCCCGTTACATTGATGGTGACCACAAATTCAAGCCTTAACTGGAGAGTGCAGGAAAATCAATAATCATTTGCTCTTTGATCCTGCTGAATTTGTTTTTTGGAATTTGGTAATGTAAACATAGAATAATACATCTTGTAGACATTCTCTTGAACTCCATAGGCCACAATTACTGTATTCTTAGAATATGATCTCTCTCAATGTTGACTACACTCTGCCTTACACATGGCAATCAGTGAAGGGGGCTGGCCAGTGGCTCATGGCAGAGCAGCTAGAGTAGTTCCATTGGCCAGTGTGTGGAATCTCTGATCCTTTCTTCCCAGGGGTAATGACTGACCTGGGAGATCTCAAGGTCATGTTATCAATTAGAGGCAAAAGAGGACTTCAGTGAGAAGAGTCTGTTGGCAGTGCTGAGAAATGGTTTCAAAAGCCCTTGGGGAGAGGGGTGAGGCCAGCCACAAAACTGTGCAGTCAGATACGGAGGGTGGAGCTTTTGAGGATGTGAGGAGATCCAGGGTGCTAGCCACAGTGGCAGCACAGGGTACAGGATGCCTGCTTCTGCCCCTCCTGCCTTCAGATACTGCAAAATGGATGCAGCATCATGGCCTGAACATAAATAGGTAAGATTTGACTGGTGGGCTCACATGGGCAGCTCAAGTCCATGGGTCAGCAGTGGATAATTGGTAGCCTGGAGCCCTGAACTTGTCCTCTGACATGAATGAAAATCACCCCAAATCAGGATATCAGTACCAGTATGGTGGTCTAATCTCAAAAGAAGTTTTCTCTAGTCAACAGGATTGATCAGCTCACCTGGCTGCTTACTTGGGACAGACTCAGGTAACGGGACTCAGGTAACGGGATAGCCCTATAGGCCCAAGTTCTGGAGCTACTCCAGGCATCTCATCATCTCATCATCTAAAATGCCTCAACAGGAGGCATTTTAGAGGGCTGGAGAGCACTTGAAGAGAAACGAAAACCAGGCCCATACCACATGGTTCCCAGGTGGGGCGCAGGGACCCTTACCTGGTTAGCAGCCACGGGAAGGAGACTTGTCCTCCGAAGAGTGCTGGCCCATCTCCTCCCCCTTCTTCCTCCATGCTCGCTCAGGTCTAGCGGAGGTACCGTCTGGCACCACAGCTCAAAACCTAGCAAAACCGAGTGTAATTTTGCTTCAGACTTTGGCCTCAAACTTCATAGCAAATCAGACCTTTGTTTAGTCCCCGGGTTATAAGTAATCTGTATCTTTCCATCCTCCTATTAGCAAAGAAAAGGTATTTACAACAGGTACCTGCCTAAACAAAGTGCTTTTTAACTCCAAGTGATTTATTTCCCAGTTCTCTTTTCATTAAAGCCAAATCCCTTCTTAAACAGAGACTTGTATTTCTGAGATTATATTTTCCTTTCTGAAAGTGAGGGCTTACTCACACTATTCTTGTTCATGCACTAGGATACAGTTCTCCTGGTGTGAAGATCAAGGTCACCTAGGACACACAGACAATTTGTGTGTTTTGTAAGTACTGGAAGACATGGGTAACATAGAGTAAACTCAAGCCCCACTTGGCCTCTGGCACACCCACTTTTGAAACACTGGGGCCTCTCCCTGGCCATCGTCTCTGCCTGTGAGCACCGTTGCTGACAGTTTTGCCTGAGTTTCAAAGTTTTGGTCTATTTAACAGCCTTATATTTTGCTTCTCTTCCATATTTACTTACTTTACTTACTACTTGGGCAGCACCCAAGTATAGACTTGGGTATAATTGACAAAGTTTGGTGAAAAGTTAATTTTCTCAATTATAAGAATTCCCCTGTAACCCAATCCTACACTTTTTTAATGATTATCTTTCATTTAAGATATCAGCAGTGGCTATTCCTCGAAGAGATTTAGGCAGTCCTTTACTTTGACATAACTTGTACGTGGTCTCCCCACTGTCACATGTTAGATCTCCAGAGCTCTGCTGAACATTTATATTCCAGCTGACAAACAAACGTTAAGCCAGTTTCTGGTGGTTCTGTCTGCCCCCTAACATTCTATATTTGGCAATCATTATTTGTGGGTATCTATCCAATTCTTTGAATATCAATAATATTTTGCTTTTTCTTTCTTATAAAAATGAATGAAAATGAATGAAAGATGGCAAAATGAAAGTGTGAATACCAGTGATAATGCAGTAAGGTAGACTGAAGGCAAGTAACCTTGATGTTCAGTTGACGTTCAATGGACCTCAAATGGTTGACTTTGAGTTTAGCTGTAGAGAAAAATAACTAGCTAGAGACTACAGATGGTGTGAAATTGGATTTTCTGCATAAATATGATTGAGAATGAGCAGTGGCCCAAATGCAGGGAGAAGTGTACCAGGCTGCTGTTGACATCTTTTTGGAGAAGTTAATGGCAGGCATTCCACTTTCTCTTGAAAACTATTTTGGTAGAATCCCTACCAGCTAGTCCTCTCCAGGCTGAGATCACTGGCAGCTGAGGTAGGAAATAATTTCAAAATCTATAATTTATTATCTATATATAATGTTTATTGTTTTTAATGTAATAGATAATCCACACGTTGCATTGTCATGCAAAAAATGTCTTTAATCACAAGCATGGATTAAAAAATTTTTTTATGTTTTTATTTCTTTTTGAGAGAGACAGAGACAGCATGAGTTGGGAAGGAGCAGAGTGAGAGGGAGACACAGAATCTGAAGCACGCTCTAGGCTCTGAGCTGTCAGCCCAGAGCCTGATGTGGGGCTTGAACTCACAAACCGTGAGATCATGACCTGAGCCGAACTCAGACAGTTAACCAACTGAGCCACTCAGGCTCCCCAGGCACAGATTTTATAATGTGAGCTCTCTACAAGTAGAGCTCTCTGTGTGCCTACTGTTTGACATTCAGATCCTCGACTCTCAAATATAGTTTTAGGAGTTCATGATATAAAAATGTAAGGGACTTTTAGTATTAATGATTTATTGGGGGATGATCTATCTCTCTAGATAAGAACACTGTGGTGTTCTTTTGAAAAAGGATGTCTCTTACAATGCAAATGTTGAATCTGTTTTCTGCATGTTTCCATTAATAAATGGAGCAGAAGTGCTCTTCAGTATCAAGGTCAGTCACTTGCTCACTGGCTTTCAGGACAGTAACTGCTGCTCGGAGACATTTAAAAGGCAACAAACAAATCACACTCTGAAGCCACTGGCAGTTATGGGTCTGACCATGTGCTAGGGATACTGTCACCAAGATTCAAGTAGAAATGACCATTGTGTGTTGAAGAAACTAAGAACTAAAAGGGTACTGATTAAATCTTCATAGGAAACATGGAAGCAGATTGTACACCCACCCCCATGGCTTGCCTTTTTCCCTAGAACCTCCGGTTTAAACAAAATCAAAATCTTAAAAAATGCTCAGTTGACCTTCAGAGTAGATCAAATATAGGTTCCTTTGCCAATAGAGCTGTTTTTGCTTTTCTCAAACCTGTTATAGTGGTCACTCACAACAACATGCTCAGAATAGTCCGAAGCTTCTGGTGACCTATTTTTTAAACAGTTCTAAAAATACAGATTTCTAAATACATGTTGTCTTAAGTAATTTATATTTTGAAGTTATAATCCCTAGCCTGTGACTAAATGTTTAGAGATATCGAAGTAAAGCTTTTTAATGTAAAGCTCTATCTTATTTGGATTTTGAAGAAACTTAAAGCACACATTTCTACATCTAAATATTTAATAATTGATTTCCTGGGTTAGGTTGAGTTTGAAAGTGTTTGGTGCCTATCGGACCAGATTCTCAGCGGGAGCTGAAGGTGTCCCCTAGGAGACCGTGCATTTGAAACATTACCTAAAATGATGATAGTTGAAGCTGATGGAAAGGTTAGAAACTTGAGAAGGTGCAACAGAGTCCATAATATGTGAAACTAATTTGGAAAATATATATGCGCAGGAGAGAAAAGTCTGGAAGGATATACACTAAATTGTTAATAGTGGTTATACATGGTTTATATGACCGTTTTCTTTCATTTTCTATTCTCAAAGACTTATTTGTAAAAATATGTTTGTAAATTAAAACAAACAATACTCTTTAAACATGGCAAAGAAAAATTTCGGAGTAGGAAATTAGTGCTCTTACGGCCTTGCCATCCCTCTGGGCTCTCAGTGCTTCCTCAGTTGAAACACATGTGGGAGAGGCTTGCCAAACAAAGGATTTTACACTTTGCATTATTCCATCAACAAAGTAATAATCCCACTTTGCATTTCATCTGGGAAGTTTTAATGCTTCCTTTCCCCCTAATAATAGGGCTTGAGGTCACTAAATAACTTAAGTCTTAAGCCTTAAATAAAACCTTTCTAAACCTGAAGGTTTTAAAGGGGGAATTCTCTCTCTCTCTGCCTCTCACCTGTGTGTTTTGTCTCTCACTCTCGCTCTCCCTGCAATAAGTCAATAAACTTTTTTTTAAAATAAAAAATAAATAAATCAGTAAGAACAACCCAAACAACTTTCTTTTTTCCTGGCAATCAATGGCAGGATAGCATAGGAGCGACTGGCTTTTTCATGCATTCTTTCTCTGTCCACAGCCATCTTTAGTGAGGAACAGCTGACAAATAAAAATTGCACATATTTACGATATAGGAGGATGTTTTGATAAACACATACGTTGTGAAATAATCACCATAATCGGGCTAATTAATATACCTATCACTTCACATAGGTGACACCGTAGAGGGAGTAAAAACACTTTAAGATAAAAAAACAAACAAACAAACAAACAAAAAACAACTCAGCCAACACTAAGGTGAAGATGCTTATGTGCAGGCATAATTAAATATCTGTAGACACTGACTACAGATAAAATGCAGCTAAAGACGAAGATCTGATTTTAAAAGATTAATGAATAGATTAATTGATTAATTAGCTGTGAAGACACAGTTGTGACCTACAAATTTTTTTATAGCACTTGTTTGGTGAGTGGGAAAATGTGAGTTGGTGTTAAACATTGATTCTCACTCTCTGTGAAGGCAGACAAGGAGGTTTTTAGCTTAGGTTATATCAGTTTGATTTTCTGTGAAGCAACGTGACTTTTCTGGTGGAGGCCATGGAAAAGAGCTTGACAAGTGCTGGGACCACTGGGATCATTCTCAACTATGAGTCTAGTCCACACTGAGCCTTTTAGAATTTAGTAATTTTTTTAAATTTTTGAGTTTTAATTTATTTTTGAGAGAGAGAGAGAGAGAGAGAGAGAGAGAGAGAGAGAGAGAGAGAGAGAGAATGTGAGCAGGGGAAGGGCAGAGAGAGAGAGAGAGAGAGAATCTGAAGCAGGCTCCAGGCTCCAAGCTATCAGCACAGAGCCTGATGTGGGGCTCAAATCTACAAACCATGAGATCATGATCTGAACTGAAGTCAGATGCTCAACTGACTGAGCCACCCAGGTGCCCCAAAATTTAGTAAATTTTAAGCTGATTGCTTCCTACTTGTTTTTATGTTAGCCACCTCATCATACCTTGCTCCACCAAAGGTAAAGCAATTCACATGGCAAGCTGTCACTCTCCAGATTTCAATTTACCTGGTAGTCTTGTAATATCAGTTTTTGATGAATTCAAGAAGATTTATGATTTTGTAAATTGCCCAGTTCTGTCTCACTAGTGTGGGAGCAAAGTTCTCTTGAGCCGTATTATATCCTAAGTGGAAGCAAAACCAAAAGCATTTCCATCCTGTCTCTTACTGTTGGGGTCTAGAAAACATTGACTTTTCCAGTTCTACAAAACTCTGGACTTCTAGAGTGCCTGGGTGGCTCAGTTGGTTAAGCATCTAACTGTGGCTCAGGTCATGATCTCGCAGTCTGTGTGTTTGAGCCCCACATAGGGCTCTGGGCTCACAGCTCGAGCCTGGAGACTGCTTCAGATCTGTGTTTCCCTCCCTGCCCCTCCCCTCCTCACATTCTATCTCTCTCTCTTCCTCAAAAATGAGTAAACATTAAAATTTTTTTTAAAGACTCTGGACTTCTGAATACTCACTCTCCATTGTTTTTATCTTCCATTTCTTCTCTGAACTCTTGTCTGTCTTGTGCTAAAGATCATCAACATACACTATTTCCATTCTGTTTTCGAACATGGGCTCCAGAACTGCTGGCCTCCTATACTCATCTTCTACCCCCCTAAGGGGTTGCAGGTGGAAGCTGTAGAAAGTACGATGCAAATGCATAACTTGGATAAGCAGCATTTTAATCTCTAATATCTGGGTCTTTACTGCTTTCCAGAAAAGAAAATGCCTCAGGGGTTTGTTATGCAGTAGCTGTAAGGGACCAATTTCTAGTCAGGATAAATTATGTTATGCTGTGCAAATCTCTGGTTTAACACAGAATGTTTGTTTCTCACACAAGTTTGAGGCTCATTGGGGATCTCTTTTCTGTCTGATAGCTACCCTGTTTGGGACACATGGCCTCGAAACTTGCTTTGTCAATAGAAGGATGGAAGAACTTTTTAAAAAAAGTTTATTTATTTTGAGAGAGAGAGAGAGAGCACAAGCAGGGGAGGGGCAGAGAGAGAAAGGGAGAGAGAGAGAGAGAGAAAATTCCAAGCAGGCTCTGTACAGTCAGTGCAGAGCCCCATGTGTGGCTTGAACTCCTGAGTTCCGAGATCATGACTTGAGGCCACCCAGGTGCCCCAGCACATTGACTTTTGACCACCTTGATCTAAAAGTGACCCCTGTCACTTCTCACATTCCATTGATTAGAATTACTCATGGCCCAACCTAAATGCAATAATGCTAAGAAACAGGGAAGGAAATGGACCTTACCTTTGATACCCTGTACTCTGTTATTCCAATACATGATCAATAAAGGAACCAGACTTTCTCTTGTTATTGTTTTTGAAATAGAGTTAGTACATATATGTCAGAGATAGTATTGTCTAGTAATGAACAAGGCAGGGCTTAGGCCACCTGAAATTGGTCATTAGCTTCTGCCCTTCTCCCCACAGTTTCTCATGAGGCTTAAATCAAACTGACAGTAGAGGACATTTGAGCTCATACAGCTCCTCCATGACCATATATCACTACAAATCATTGTCAGGCCTAGAAATGTCAGAGGTGACATTAAGCTGGCACATGGCAGTGTGGCACACTGCCCTTTATACCTGATGGCCGTTCTGATTGGTTGAGTATCCATCCTAATGGGTCAGTGCCCATACTATCACTCTTTCTTACTATTCAAATATATCAAATCATTTCTAGATTCTACTAGATCCTGCTAGTGCTTAGTGTTTTGGTTTTGGTTTAAGAAAAAACACCAGTCCAAACCAAACAACAACAATAATATAAAGATTTATACTAAATTTCTTTAAAAAGGCAGCACAGAAGGCTCTTAGAGCAGATCACCTGAACCTTTCTATACATCCTATTTAAACATCATTTCCTCATTTAGAATTTTTCACTCATGGCAACAGAATTTCCTTTTTCTCTCCCTGTGCACACCCAGTCTATCTATGAAGTGGTTTTTGGGGTTCATACTCTTTTCAGGTCTTGCCTCCTATTCCTCTGTAAATCTTATGCCTGGCCCTGCCTGCTGCACAAGGCCATTTAATAAGGTAGTCTGATCCCATCTGAGCTGCTCTACTGGTATTTGGAAATCTGATGAATATATTCATGAGTCACTATCTCATCTCAGACCATACCAATTCTTTCATTAATGATACTCAGATTTTTGTCACAAGAAAAAAAATGAGAAGACACTACTCTCAAGATGCTGACTTTCTTTCCCCCACAAGTAGAAGCTGAGTAGCTGGCTCACCATATTGCATCAAGCAGGTTTTCAGAAGCAGAGTGTTTCTATCTCAGTCACTGCTGATGAAACCTTCCACAAGAGTAGAATCTGCCAACTTCATCACAAACGTATGTGAACAGCAGATTTTCCCTGCCTCAGACATTAGCAAACTACAGATGGGAAATAGTTCTTCACTTGAAAAGTTAGATTGATTTCTCAGTCTGTTAAAATGCAAATACCCAAAAAAGAACTCAGCTCCTTGCCACATAGGCTTGCCAGAGGCTTTGTTCTCAAATGATCTTAAACATAACTGCCCTTTGAGAAGTTATACTCCTGGAATAAGTAATTTTTAAGGCATGGGTAATCAAACTGATTTTGTGCATGATGCTATTATTATAATTTCTAAGAGAAATCCAGCAACAATCCTCATAGACACTGCTCTTACTTAATAAGTCATTTGAAGTTGACATCTTTTTGTTCCTCCCTCCCCAAAAACTTAGGTAGATAGACAGACAGACAATTATATAATGGATAAAGGGATAAATAAAAATGGAACAGAAATTGACATCACTAGAACCACAATGCATGGGCAATAGGGCTAATGAACCTGTGGTCCAGGTGGTGATGTAAAAAGACCCTGAACTCACCTCCTCAGTGGACATAGTAAATCTACACTTATTTATACAGCAGCTCCTTCTAAAGAAGAAATGAGGACTGATGGAACTGAGGGCTATTGTGTTACAACACAACAAAAGATAAAGAGACCACATAGAGAACAGCAAAAGAGATGGAAACACAGTAATGAAGGGAATCCTGGCCCTCAAATGCTATAAGCTGCAGTGAGGAAGGATGGTATTGAGGGACTGTGAGCAGATTTGTCTGCCATGGGGCATTAAAAAAAAGTTGTGGCTTTGAAGAGCAACTAGAATATATGGGAACCAACCCTAGAACTCTGCCAGATGGTGGGAGAGGGCACTGCTAGATCTCTCTCTGTCTTCGGGGATGGTGAGTGTTGTGGGTTATGTTCTTTCTCGACCTTCACAGAACAGCCTGGAGCAGGGTCCAGGAGCCATAGTTGGCTTGCCTCAGTGAGCCTCAAGTCTCTAGCCCATACCAGGACAGCAAGGCAGCCCAAGAGTGGCAGGCACCCCAACACTCATCGTCCATGCCCACTATAGTTCCAAGAATCTTGTCAAGGTGACACAGGCACAAAACACCCTGAAACACTCCAGCCAATGACATTTCAGCTCCAAATGATGTGGTCATGTACTCTTAGTACAGAGCACTCTGGGACCTTCTGGCTAGTGCCTGCTTTGGCTCTAGCTGCCTTTGGCTCCAGTTACCCTTCCAGGGTAGCCCCTGTGAGGAGTGCTCTGGGACTCTCAGCCAGCATCTGCCTTGGGTCCAATGGCCCTGCCTGGGAAAACCCTGTGTTGAGCAGCCCAGGACTGTACCCAACTTGTACCTATTTCATTTTCAGCTATTCATTCAGGTCACCCTCTGTGTGGAAAGCCTTGGGATCCCACAGCTAGCACCCACTTTAGCTTCACCAGCTCTTCCAGGGCATCCTCTGCACAAAGAACCTCAGAATCATGCCCACTTCAGTTCTGGCCATACTACCAGGGCAGTTCCAGCATGGAGTGCTCTGGGGCCCCCACCTCACACAAGCTACAGTTCCGGCCAGCCAACCAAAATCACCAGGCACACAAGGTCTACACAGGGTACTACCATACACATACAATTACTTCAAATATAGAAGAAGTTGTTGTTCCACCTAATTCATAGAAACAAACACAGGAAGTCAAGCAAAACGAGAAGATATAGGAATATACCTCAAATGTAAGAATAAGACAAAACCTCAGAAAAATAAACCAATGAAATGAACATAACCAAACTACGTGATAAAGAGTTCAAAGTAATGGTCATAAAGATGACTTTTGCTAAGCTTTGCCATAAAATTCAAACCCTGTATGGTTGTGCAAATGCTTTTCTGGAACAAACTGGTACCAGCCACAGTGGGGTGAGACCCTTCTCCAGAGGATCAATGCAGGTTGGTGTCACATTGCATACCTAAAATTTGGGGTTTTGAAACCCAGTCACATGCCAGAAATAAAACACAGGAGGGCAGATGGCTCAGATACAGACAGGATGAATGGAGGGAGGGATCTGAGTTAAGACTGGGACAAATGAGGGGGAGATTGTTTGCTCTTCTGTGATGGCTTCCTGAACAGCAGTAGCTGCAAACTCCCCTCTCCACGAAAGAGAGTGGGCTGATACCATTTTTCATCCTCCCATCAGCACCGACAGACTTCAGACCACCTCAGTGCTCATAGCAAAGGGTTGAATCACTTACACTAATCTCCAACAGCCTGCACTCTGCAGGTGTCTTTTTTAGGTATGTGTGATTGAGAGCCAGAGCAGCAGTGGGCCCCACCTCCAGAAGACCAGCATGAGCCACTTGCATGCACTAGGTCTACTGATCACAGAGTGCTGGAAAGCTTATGCTCTAGTGGAAATAGGACCAGGCACAGGATTTCCAAGACAAAATGTCACCGCAGAGAAATTCATCCCAAAAGAAAGAAAGGGAGATAATCAAAATAAATATTAAGTAACATGCCTGAACTAGAATTTTTTTCTAATTTAAAATATTTAAGCATTTATTTTTTTTATTTATAGTTTATTGTCAAGTTGGTTTCAATATAATACCCAGTGCTCTTCCCCACCAGTTATCTCCTCCATGACCATCACTCCCCTTCCCTTTTCCCCTCCCCTTCAACCCTCAGTTTGTTTACAATATTCAAGAGTCTCCCATGATTTGCCTCTCTCCCTCTCCCTAACTTTTTCCCCCCTTCCCCTTCCCAAAGTCCTCTGTTAGGTTTCTCCTGTTAGATCTATGAGTGAAAACATATGATATCTGTCCTTCTCCACCTAATATTTAAGCATTTAAATGATTATAGATCATAGTAACAAAATTCAGTGAAAAGCCACTGAGAAGTTTAAATAGGGCAAGACATTATCAGCATGTTCTATAGTAGCTGCATGGAGATCAACACGTTCTATAATAGCTGTGCAGAAGAACTGTGGGGGGATCAGAGTGGAAGAAGCAGGTAGTACTCCATGCACAGATAATGGTACCAGAGACCAGGAGGCAGGGGTAAGAGCCAAGAGATTAGTTTGCAGGTTACCACAGCAACGCATGTTAGTGACAATAGCATCTTAGACTAGATCAGTAGGTTTTTTTTTTAATGTTAAAAAATTTTTTTAATTTTGTTTTTGTTCTTTTTTAATAGTTTATTGTCAGATTGGTTTCCATATAACACCCAGTGCTTCTCCCCACAAGTGCCCCCCATCATGACCATCACCCCTTCCCTCCATCCCTCCCCCTCCCCCTTCAGTCCATGGTTCGTTTTCAGTATTCAGTACTCTCCCTTGATCTGTGTCCCTCACTCTCCCCCGCTCTCTTTCACCCTTCCTCTCCCCATGGTCCCCTGCCAGGTCTCTCTTGTTAGACCTATGAATGCAAACATATGGTATCTATCCTTCTCTGCCTGACTTATTTTGCTTAGCATAACACCCTCAAGGTCCATCCACTTTGCTACAAATGGCCATATTTCATTTTTCCTCATTGCCATATAGTACTCCATTGTATATATACACCACATCTTCTTGATCC
>NC_043701.1:61699480-61757579 GCF_006229205.1 Suricata suricatta | reverse complement strand
ACCCTCCTACACTGTTGGTGGCAATGTAAACTGGTGCAGCTGCTCTGGAAAACAGTGTGGAGGCTCCTCAAAGAACTATTGATAGAACTCCCCTATGACCCAGCAATAGCACTGCTAGGGATTTACCCAGGGGATACAGAAGTGCTGATGCATAGGAGCACATGTACCCCAAAGTTCATAGCGGCACTTTCTACAATAGCCAAATCATGGAAAGAGCCTAAATGTCCATCAACTGAACTAGAATTTAAAACAACAATCATAAGGATACTCGCTGGGTTTGAGAAAATCATAGAAATAACCAGAGAGAACCTTATCACAGAGATACAAGACCTAAAAACTAGTAAGAGTGAAATAAAAAATGCTATAACTGAGATGCAAAACTGACAAAATGTAATAACCACAAGGATAGAAGAAGCAGAGCAACAAATAAGTGATATAGAAGATAAAATTATGGAAAATAGTGAAGCTGAAAGAAGAGGGAAAGAAAACTATTTGATCATGAATATAGACTTAAGGAATACAGCAACTTCATAAAACATAACATTTGTATCCTAGAAGTCCCAGAAGAGAGAGAAAAAGGGAC
Source organism: Suricata suricatta (assembly GCF_006229205.1). Classification (NCBI taxonomy): domain Eukaryota; kingdom Metazoa; phylum Chordata; class Mammalia; order Carnivora; family Herpestidae; genus Suricata; species Suricata suricatta. Next base: position 61,756,996 of record NC_043701.1, on the reverse strand, counting down.
AGAATTTTTATTATAGCAGAAAACGTCCTTAATCTGGAGAAAGAAACAGACATCCAAATCCACAGTCACAGAGAACTCCCATCAAAAACAACAAAAACCAGCCAACACCAAAATATATAGTAGGAAAATATGCAAAATATAGAGATAAGGAAAGAATCTGAAAGGGAAAAGAAATCCCTAACCTACTGGGGAAGACAAATCAGATTAGCAGCAGATCTTTTCACAGAAATCTGTGGCCAGAAGGGAGTGGCATGATATATTCAATGGAATGGGAAAACTATGCAGCCAAGAGCACTTTATCCAGCAAGATTGTCATTCAGAATAGAAGGAGAGATACAGAGTTTCCCAGATAAATAAAAACTAAAGAAAGTAGTGATCACTAAGCCAGAGCATAGAAATATTAAAGGGGATTCTTTGAGTGGTGAAGAAAGACCAAAAGCAAAAATGACTAGAAAGGAACAGAGAAAATCTCCAGAAACAATGATATTTCAGTTAACACAATGGCACTAGATTCAAATCTATCAATAATTACTCTGAATAAAAATAGACTAAACGCTCCACTGAAAGATATAGGGCATCAGAATAGATTAAAAAAAAAAGACCCATCTATATGCTGCCTATAAGAGACTCATTTTAGACCTAAAGATACCTTCATATTGAAAATGAAGGGATAGAGAACTATTTATCATGCTAATGGATATCCAAAGAAAGCCAGAGTAGCCATACTTATATCAGACAAACTAGATTTTAAACCAAGGACTATAATAAAACATGAGGAAGGGCACTATATCATAATTAAGGAGTCTATCCAAAAATAAGATCTAAAAGTTGTACTTATTCCCCAACTTGGCAGCACTGAAATATATAAGTCAGTTGATCACAAACATAAAAAAACTCATTGCTAATACAATAATAATAAAGCGGACTTTAACACCCAGTTACAGAAACGGACCTATCATCAAAGCAGAAAATCAACAAGGAAACAATGGCTTTGAATTACACACTGGATCAGATGGATTTAACAGATATATTCAGAACATTTCATCATAAGGCAACAGAATGTATATTCTTTCTGAGTGCACATGGAATATTCTCCAGTATAGATCAAACATTGGGTCACAAATTAGGCCTCAGCAAGTACAGAAAGACTGAGATTATACCATGCATATTTTCAGACCACAATACTATGGAACTTGAAGTCAACCACAAGAAGAAATTTGAAAAGAAAAAAAATACATGGAGTTTAAAGAACATCCTGCTAGGGAATCAATGGGTTAACCAAGAAATTAAAGAAGATATAAAAAATATATATCCATTTATGCTGCTCTCAAGTCACTCCCAGGTGAATCTTTACTATTTCCTCCTAATGAAATTCCCACATCCTCTTGCTCTGACGAGATACTAGCTCCCTATCAGGTCTCCAGTAAAAGTGTGACTGAGCTGGCCAGACCTGGATGGACAGAAGGCATCTATGAGTAGGAGAGGAGAGTTAGGGACCATGGGACCAGTTTCACTTCCCCTTTCAGGAAGACTCAGTGCAGTGACTGACTGGTATTTCCTTTCCTGTTTTCCCAGACACTGTGACCAAAAAATGGGGAAGAATGAGCACATGTGAACTAAGATTAATCCAGTGATCAAATAACATTTCCAAATAAAACTTGGACATATTTTGTGCTATGCATAATCACTGTGTAACATAGTAAATTGGCATGCACGCCATAAATTTTGTAGTTAGGATTGCTTTCATATGGTCAGGCTGACAAATTATAGAATCAGTTCTGGTCTGAGATGCCCAGGAAAACCTCTGCATCCTAGAAGTTCCCTCTTTAGGGAAACAGACAAGAGGAGCTCTAGAGAGGGTAGTACTCTTTCTTCTCCCTTGTCTTTCTTCTGATGGAGGATGCAATTAAAAGAGATGTAATTTCAGAGTACTGGTGTGATCTAAAGAGAAGAAGGAAGCAGAAGAGACTAATGATAACTGTATTACTACTTGTTAAGCATCTCCTAAACACCAGGCACTAGACTAGTTGCTTTGCATATATGTTGTCTAATAATGATAATGACCTTTCAAGGAGGATACTAACATCTTGTGTTATATAGAAGGAAGCTGAAGCTTAGATAACTATTAAACTTCAAGGCACATGAATCACAGATAAAGTACTCATGACTTCATACCAGGAACTCTGTGCTGTTTGGAATAGGCCAAAGAATGCAGTAGCATTAGAATGATTCTGCAGAGGAAGCATGACAGATGGATCTCTCTCTCTCAAAGATGTACATAGACAACTAGTGACACAGGACTTTCATACTGGAGATCCTGTGCACGCAGAACCTTTTGATCTCCTCTCTGACTCTCCTACTTCTGAAGAGATCAATATATACTAGATCTTTCTCTTCTTCAATGGGGTGTGTGGTCTTCAGTGGGGTGTGTGGTCTGTTGAATCTTCCAGTCCACAACTTGTTTATCCCTGAAGTCCTTCATTCAAAGTTCTAGAAAGACCATCTTCACAGAGAAAATCCAGGGGTACTGACCTTTAATAAAAGTAAGAGAGCATTTAGGAGTAAGCAGGGGTAGACATTCTTTCAGGGCATGTGAAGAATTCCCATGATGCCAAGTACTCAGTGGCTTCTGTGGATGGGAGGCAATGGGTGAGCCCCAGCAAAGGGCGCTGGAATATCTCTCTGACCAACCGTCAATGTTGATATGTCAAGAGCAAAGCTGGGAGATTTAAGCACTGAGTTTTACAGTAATGTAAAGGTAACATGATGAAGGAACAGATTCTACAAGACATGAAGGAGACTAGAATTTTTCCATTGTGGAAAAGAGGATCGGAGGAATTAAGGATTGATTTCTGGGGGATGATACTGATGTACAAGCAATTTTGTGCCCTCATCCCCTGAAGATGGGTGGTGCTAGATGATAGAAATCCAAATACAAACCTCAGGCTGGTTGAGGCAGAGTCCAAGAACATGGGTTTGTGCTCCAGTTTAGTTATCTTGATTGTGGCTTAAACTGTGTCTTCCAAAAAGACAGGTTGATGTCTGAAGCCTCAGATGCTGTGAATGTGATCTTATTTGGAAACATGGTCTTCGCAGATGTAATCAATTTAAGCCGAGGTCATGCCGGATTAGGGCTGGCCAAAAACTGGTTCTTCTAAGAAAAGGGAAATTTGGACACAAGAACACAGAACAAGACCACTATCTGATGGAGGAGGCAGGTACAGCTGCAAGCCAGAGAATGCCAAGTATTTCCCAACAACCCCCAGAGGCTAGGAGAGACACATGCAACAGATTCTCCCCCAGAAGAACAGATTTCACAGATACTTTGATTTTAGACTTCTAGAATCCAGAACTGTTTTTGCTTTCGCTGCCTGTGGTTTTGGTGTCCTATCCAAGAAATAATTGTCAAAACCAATGTCAAGGAGCTTTTCTCTTATGTTTTCTTCTAGGACCCTTACAGTTTCAGGTTTTACGTTTAGGTCTTTAATACATTTTGAGATGACGCTTGTGTATGATGTGAGATAAGGGTCCAATTTTATTCTTTCGCATGTGCATATCAGTTTTCCCAACACCATTCTGGATATCTAGCCAAAAGAATTGAAATCAGAATATCAAAGAGATACTTTCACTCTCATATTCATTGCAGCATTATTCTTCATCACCGAAATGTAGAAAAAACTTAAATGCCAATCAGTGGATAAATGGATAAAAAATGTGGCATACACATACAATGGAATCTTATTCAGCATTAAATAGGAAGGAAATCCTGCCATAGGCAACAACATTATAAGCCTTGAGGACATATTAGGTAAAATAAACCAGCCATAGACAAACAAATACTGCATGACCCCACCTATATGAGGTATATAAGTCAGTCAAAGATAAGTAGAGAGTAGAACTGTGGTTACAAAGGTATGGGGGAAGTGGAAAATGTGGAGTTGCTACTTAACAGATATAAGGTTTCAGTTATGCAGGATGATTAAGTTCTAGAGAGATTCATACAACATTGTGCCTATTGTTAACATTACTGAACTGGATATTTGAAATTTTTGTTAAGAGGGTAAATCTCATGTTGTATTCTTATCACAATAAAAAGGGAACTTTTTTTAAGAGTACTTGGCAGGGGGAATGAGTTGTGCTCCCCAAGATCAATCACTATTTATTGCTAAAAACAAAACAGTAAACCAAAAATTAGACCAGCTATTAAAATTTCAGCAGAAGGTATAAGCAGGACAGAAACTGGTGTTCAAACACTAGAAAGCATGATCTACATCTCAAAGTGATCTCAGTAGTCCAGAAAAGGATCAAGAGAGAACAATCTCTTCACCCCTGTCACCTTGGACACTCACAAGTTCCTTCTGTGCCCATGTGCCACCTGGGGAAGAAGCAAAATCCTGCAGGACTGAACAATTACCCCCGTGGGATTAAGTTTGCCTGAAATAGACTCTCAAGCTAAAAAAGACCGAGTTACTGTAAGTGGACAAGATTTAATCATTCTACCACCACTGTCTGCCAGCACTGGGAAGAGGGTTCAGATGAAATACATTCATTATTTTAACTCATATGTGTTGACTGACTACTAGGAGTCTGTAGAATTCTGTATCAGTCACAGAAAACATAGTTACTTTATTTTTCATATATGAATTATAGTACATTCACTTAGACCCTATTACACCTAATAAGCCAATGCACACTTACTTCCCTCTCATCCTTGAGGGAGAGATTGGCCTAGGCTGGTGGTCAGAGGACATCAAGTGAGAAAGTGGTTTTTGGTTCATATCTATTGAACACTCACTTTCCCTGTTTAAGACACCAGAGTAAAGAGAATGAAGAGGAAGATGATACAATATGAGAAAGAGTGAAGTAGGCCCACATTAGCAGAAGTGTCATCCTTCCCTCATCCCCTACCTTTAGGAAAAGCGTTCATGAATAGCACTTATAAATCTCAACTTAGTGCTAGGAGAAGGGAAGAGCTAGATTAGAAGCCTTGGGCCAACATTTTGATGGCTCTGAAGAAGAGAAAAACCCAAACTAAATCAGATTAAAAGCCCTCTCCATGCCCTCCCCACCTTACTCCTCCCACCCTACCCCTGGGTTAGTCCCCTGGATCCTTAGGGGATTTGGGGATGGGCTGCAAAGGAGAAAGGAAAGAACAAAGTTAATTCTAACACACACACACACACACACACACACACACACACACACACACAGAAGGATACATTCCTTGCCCAACCCTTCCCTGAAAGCATGTTTGCAAACCTGAAACCATCATCAAATTGGCAATAATGCAAGATAGCCTAGCTGAGGACAAGTAGGCTATCAGCACCATTTGTGTAGCTAAAAGAAATAAAACAACTGGCAAAAGGCAGCTCAAAATGAGTAAAGATTTACCCAGTTCATAATCAAGCAAACATGGCGTGGGACAAGAACGAAAGAAAAATCATAAATGAGTTTCCAGCATCCTAAAGTGAACTAGATGACATTCTTTTTATAATTAACTATTTTATTCAAATTCCTAATTGAAGATTTTCCCTCTTAAGGGGAAATGACTATTTCATTACAAGGATAAGGTCTGATATTTTGGTTTGCTTAGAAAAACCTGTTCTTTATCTTGTATGATAAATAGAGATTGTGCCAAATGCTAATGTAAGCATTCCATATATATCAAGCAAAAGCATGAGATATGTACTTTTTTTTTTTTACTACACTGATAGGTATACTGTGGAAAAACTATGAGCTAATATTTCAAAACTTTGTTTCATCAACCACAAATCTGATGGATTAAAATAAGTGAAATAAGAATAAGCAAAGATAACATTAAATATTGTGGGGAAGGAAGGGCTAGGTTATGTGGCCACTTCTAGGATTCCACCTTTGGCAAACAAATATATAACCCAGGGATGACGTTGATTTTCATTTCTATGAAAACTATGACAAAGGAAAAGGAGATTTATTCCAGGAATCTCATTTCAAACACAAAATTTTATAGTAAGCAAAGGCTCCGCATTGTTAAGAATCTTGTTGATGATGAAAGCAAGCTGATGCCTTTAAATTCTGATAGATAGGTTTAGGTAAAAATAAGATGTCTTAAAGGCCTGGTCATATTCTAGATAGGCAAGCTTTGTCACACTAACAGGGGTTTTTGTTTTATGAAAAATTGGCTCTGATCATTGGTAAGAGGGATCACATTTATTTAATGTTGACCTGGAGGTCAGAATAGGATCCAAAGTTTCAGTAATGAAAAAACTGAGCCAATTATGCAGTCTCACAATGCAGTAGGTGGCTCTCTAATTTAATGACCTCCTGGTTCCTTAAAATATTCAGATACCCTGTTTAAAATCATGTAAGATTTTCAAATCATAAAGATGGTCATACAAATCTGTGGCAAAGCTTTGATCATTTCTCAAAAATAGCATCTTCCCTCCGGAAGACCGTGTGATCATTAGTGTGAGGTACATTGTCAAAGTGACATGGACACTGCTGTCGAGTAACTGCACGGAATCTGATCATTTAGATGTGTCAGATTTTGGCTTTTCTCCTTAGACAATATGTTAAGAGTTCCTATTACAGTGGTGGGATTGTGACCCATCCCCTTTCCGTTCATGATAAGAAACAGCTCTGTATGATACGTTTTCCTGGTTTTGAACTCTCCAGTTAATGACCAGGGGAGAGGCCATTCGTCTTGTTAGTGTCTGTGTCAAGTTTTATTCCGTGATAAAAGGATTCTGTAAGGTCACTGCTACAGGATGCACCATTGAACACAGTCCCTCTCTTCTCCATCTCAGCTCCAAGGGCTCTCTCTGAGAACAAACAAGAACTTTGTGGGTGGGCCAGTGGGAGGCTTGTCCTCGGATCTGGAGGAACTAAAGTCATCTTCTGGCTTTTGGAAAAACCAGGTACAACGAAGAAAAAGCTTCTACCATTAGAGGCAGGGGTGTTTCAAAAGTTTGACCCAAAACAAGGTGGAGAATGATTCTTTGCAGTATATCTTTTATTAAAAATAAATAATGCTACATATTTTCTGTAGATACATATATTTTTAGTAAGTGCAAAGAAACATTTTGGAAGAATTTATGCTATGCTGATGCTAGATTACTCACAGTGGTTACATTTGGGAAAAAACCGTATTGGAGAAATGGTCAGAGGACCTAAACCTACCCTGTATTGTTTTAATTTGTATAAGAAAATAATATTCATATATTGCTTATATAATTATAAATGAATTTAAAGAATATACACATATAGACATATACATATATCATATAAAATTGTACGTACATAGAATGTCTATGAAAAACATCTAATAAGTTGATAAGAATTTTTCACTCTGGAGAGGAAAACCAATTGGCTGGGAGGTAGGGCTTGGGAGGGAGACATACTTTTGACCACAAGGACATCTGTAGCTTATAAATTTTGCACCATTTACATGTATTAGATAAAACAAATCAATAAATAATTCAACACATCAGTAATTTGAAAAGTTCACTTTGAACATTGACAATAGTGAAATCTGAAATGAATTCACATTCCATTTTAAAGGTTTGAAGCATAGTTTAAACAACAATGAAGGGCGGAGCTATGCAGAATAGTTGAACATGGTTAGGGAAGGAGGAAGATCAGCTGTCAAGTCCTTGGGGCTAGGATAGGGGCTAATGGCAACTGAAGGTCCAAATCCAGGAGTAGCACCCTTGAAACTAGGTGCAAAAAATACTTAGAATGGGGGTTCTTGGGTGGCTCAGTTGTTTAAGTGGCCGACTTCAGCTCAGGTTATGACCTCCCATCCATGGGTTTCAGCCCCACTTCGGGCTCTGTGCTGACAACTCAGAGCCTGGAGCCTGTTTCAGATTCTGTGTCTCCTCTCTCTGTTCCTCCCCTGCTCTCTCTCTTTCTCTCTCTCTCAAAAATAAATAAACGTTAAAAAAATACTTAGTACCAATCCCTCACTGCCTTAGGTTAAGAATCAGAATGGCGTAGTCTAAGATAAAGCCAGAGAGAATTGAATCAAACAATAACAACAACAACAAACAGAAAGAAAGGAAGGAAGGAAAGAAAGAAGGAAGGAAGGGAGGAAGAAACCAAAAAGAGATAGGCAGAGAGACAGAGATTGAAAGAGAGAGAGGGAGGAGAGTATGGCTTTTTATTAGAATAAAACTTCCATGATGGTAAATGCTCTGTTTCTTTGATTCTACATTTTTCTAATTTTAGTTTTCAAAATTACCTGTTTGTTATTAAGGTATCTCTCAGCACCTAAGTCATAAGAGCTGAAGACTCATACACCTAAAATCTCCAGGTCTGACAACTCTGAGTGTATGTGCTAGAAAAGCTAGGGGACCTGACTTAGGTAGAATGTGAAGTAAATAAAAAAATAAGTGCCAACAGCAGAGGTGGGATGGTGATAAGAAGTGGGTAAACTTGGAAGTCTTTTTTTTTTTTTTTAGATTTGATTATTTATGTAATCTCCACACCCTATATGGGGGTTGAACTCACAACCTTGAGAAAAGAGATACATGCTTCTATCGAACGAGCCAGCCAGGTGCCCCTAAAAACTGTAATTTTGGATCAGCATTGAATTCCCAAATCCTAATCAACTTCTGTTAACTTGCCCTGGTAGCAGACCGTTCTACCCCAGGGATGGATAGGAGCAAACAAAGGATGGAGACAAAAAGGCATTTGTTTTCCTAAGTAGTGGCTTAATTGTTATTCCTTTTTCTTTTTAATTCTTTTTTGTGTTTATTTATTATTGAGACAGAGAGAAACAGAACATAAGTGGGGAGGAGCAGAGAGAGAGGGAGACACAGAATCCAAAGCAGGCTCCAGGCTCTGAGCTGTCAGCACAGAGCGGGAAGCGAGGCTCAAACCCACAAACCATGATCATGACCTGAGCTGAAGTCAGACACTTAACCAACTGAGCCACCAGGTGCCCCTTTTTAAGACACCCTTCTAAACCAGACAACAAAAGTAAAGGGATAGGGTACATGTGGTTGATCATACAACTCTCCAGGAGCCCACTTAATTTCAGAAAAGGAAATGATCTCACCACCTACATATGGCAGAAATTTTCAGTAGAGGTCAAGTTTCTTAGGAACATGGACACCCATCACAGATCTTCAGATTGAAAGTTATCTACTAAGCTGTGGCATCTTGGGTTGCTAGATACCTTTGCCACTTGGGTTAAATTGTGGCATGATAATGATGTGATAGCTCTAAATTTGCAGTGACATCCTCAGTCAGGCTGAAAGATGTGAGTGGGAAGAGGGTTTCTACTGGTCCCATTTGCTGAAGGGCACACCATCTTCTCTATACTCTGTTGCTTTAGATGGTCTTCATTTAGTATTACAAAGAACTTTCTTCTGGATATTTTCTTTGCCCCCAAACTTGCATTTAATATTTAACACTAGTTCCTTTTCTGCCATCAACTTAGATGATTTCCAGAATTTAGGATTGCTCATATGTAGAACAATGGAACTCACTTTCTACTTTTTAATGATTGCAGACAACATTCATGTTTCGGATTCATTGTCATTGTAACCAAGAAAAATGCTGTGGGATGTCAAAAATGAAGAGGTCGATGAGAAAGGACGTTCTCCCAAACCTCTCTACCTTACGTTAATATCTGTAATTGTCCATTACGAATGACGGTTCCTTATGTTTTATCAATAAGCTGGGAAATATTTCCCAGTTCTGCTGCCTGCTTTTTTTCACCTAAAAATCACAATCTTCTGAGAGGAGGGATAGAATGTGTTCAAGTACAGAACCATTTACTTAATAGTAGGAAGCTCTGAACTGGCCCCAGATTTTGGAAACAGAGCAAGTAAGCAGGCATGCAGCTCTGGGGTCTTCCTTTTACCAGGGGCATAGTGGAAATCCCAGTTTATGCCCGGAATTCAGAAAAATACCCAAACCATGTGGCTGGGTGGCACATCATGCAGCCTGAAGACAGAGAATGGATTGTGCCAACTTTTAGTCTGCAGAAATAGGTGTGCTTAGGAGTATGAATTTGGCTTGAAGTACTTACAACACCTTTAGCATGCTAGAACGGGGCCCATTCCTTATAAAAGCCCATAAGAGAAGACCAAAGGCAAATGTAGTTGAACCCTAAACACTGTGTGTGTTTTTTAGGATGTAGGGAGGGACAAGTTTAAAAGGGAAGAACCAGTCTGTTCTGTTTCCTTTTTATTTTTATTTTTTTCAGAAGTTAATCTCCTCCTGTTTATATACACTACTTAGACCTGTGGGTTTGCTATGTCTCTCCCTTTTCATCTGGGTATAGAGACAAAAGTACTTCCGGAAAGAGTTAGCCCCTTGAAGCTGTATTCTTGATATAATTATAGGCTTAATTCCAACCCCAGATCTGCCATGCACAACACCAGCTTTCCAATACACCTGGGGATAAAAGCCTGCTTTCAAAGCAAACACTTTTCTCTCATCTCAGTTCTAAAAAAGTCATTCAGGGAACATATATCCTGAGGCTAGAAAAGGATGTTCTTTTTTTCTTTCCTTTCACAGGGGCAGAGATTATTAACTCAAGGTCAAGTTGGAGTCATTTGTTTTAATAACTTTTTTCTAAATAACCCTTTATTTACTAGGGCTATGTAGACAGGAAAGAAAAAAAAAAGACTAAAAATCTTCTCACATCTTTGCCAGTTCTTTGGCAAAACAAAGTTGGTGAAGTCAATTTATCTTCCTATTAAAGGAGAATAAAAAAGCTTTTGTACAAGATAGTAGGTGGCCAAGAGTAGCTCAGGGCTGAGAGTCATGAAAAATTATGGTGATCAGATGAAAGTGGAACATCTTTAAAGGCCTGAAAGAAACATACACAGGCACATACACACACAAACCTAAAAACCCAGAATGCTACAATGCTACAATCAGTGAAAACAGCCTCCAAGATTGGAGATGAATTAAAGAAATTTTCAAATAAAACAAAAATACAGGCATTTGTTTCCGGCAGAACTTCATTACAAAAAAATGCTTAAGAAAGTACTTCAGGCTGCAGGAAAATGATGTCAGATAAAATCTCAGATCACAAGAAAAGAATGGATGACTTCAAAAATAGCAATTTTCTGGGTAAATGCTAAACAATTTGATTTTACCTTCTTTTTAGTATCTTTATTATACACATAACTGTTTAAAATGAAAAATGTGTGGAATTAAAATATATAGAAGTAGGACATACAATAGCTATGGCATAAGGATCTGGGATAAGAGAAGGTGGATGTCTATGATTGTAAGGGTCCCATATATATTATGAAATGGTACTATATTAACTATTAGTTGATTATAAAAATAAATATGTATATTTTAATTTCTAGAGCAATCACCAAAAATATGTAATGCAGAGAAGTATGGCAAAAAGCCAGTAGGATAATTAAAATTAATTTCAAAAATTATTCTAATAATCCAAAAAATAAAGGAAAGGGAGAGCAAAACAGAGAAAAGAAGAGACGGGGAGAAAGCAAGTCATAAAATGATAGACCCAAACTCAACCATATTAATAATTGTGTGAAATAATAATGGACTAAACTTTCCAATGACAAGGTAGAAATTGTCAGAATGGATAAAAATGCATGACCAACTACATTCTGTCTCTAAGAGATGTATTTTAAACATAAAAGGCCCAGAGAGTTTGAAACCAAATAATGAGAAAAGACAATCCATGCAAACAGTAAGTATAAAAATGTTGCACTGGTTATAATCATATCAGACAAAATAGATTCCTATACTATAAAAATTATCAGATATAAAGAGGGATATTTCATAATGAAAAAATGTCAATTCACTAGGAAGAAAAACAATCATAAATATATGTGTGGCTAATGTAAGAGCTTCAAAATACATTAAATGAAAATAGTTCAAATTAAATTGAGAAATAGACATTCCATAATCATAGTTGGAGATTTTTATACTCCTCTCTCAACAAAGGTCTGAACAACACTATTAATCACCTTGGCCTATTTTGGTATTTATTAAGCAGTACCCAGAATGATGGAAAAATGCATTTCTCAGGTTCACATGGTACATTTGCCAAGATAGACCATAGCCTGGGCAATACAAATCTTAATACACTCATTTTATGAAAATATCTCTCATCTACCTGGGTTTAGAAAAGAACTTTCTTATCACAATTAGGTACACTTACTAAAAAAATATCTATAGCTAAATTCATAGTTAGTGTTGACTATGTCACTGTTTTCTACTTAAAGTCAATACCAAGGCAAAGATGTGACCTATCATTACTTCTATTTACCATTGTTTTGGAAACCCTAGTCAGTGCAATAAGAAAAAGAAACAAAATACATAAAGACTAGAAATAAAGAATTAAAAATTCTCTTGTCTCTATTTCCAGATGATATGACAATGTATGTTGAAAATTCTAAGCAATCTACTCACAGGCTCTTAAAACTAGTAAATGAATGTAGTAAGGTCACAGAATAAAAGGTAAATATATAGGAATCAATTGTATTTCTATATATTAGCAATAAATAATTAAAAAATAAAAAGTGCAGGGGCACCTGGGTGGCTCAGTTAGTTAAGAGACTGACTCTTGGTTTTTAGCTCAGGTCATGACCTCACAATTTGTGGGTTTGAGCCCTGCATGGGGCTCCATGCTGGCAGCACAGAGCCTGCCTGGGATTCTCTGTCTCCCTCTCTCTCTATCCCTCCCCTGCTCAAGATCTCTCTCTCTCAAATAAATAAACATTAAAAATAAGTAAATACAAAAAAAGAACATGGCTTAAATTTCCCCCAACTTGAGCTATATGTTGAATGCAATATGAATTAAACATTAGCAAATTAAATAAATATACAAATAACAAACATGCTAAAAAATTAAATATGAAAGTGAAGGATCTATATTACCTAAACATTTTTGAAAAAGAAGAAGGTAAAAGGACTTATACTACCATGTTTCAAGACTTACTATCAAACAATAGTAATCCGGGCAGTTTGGTATTGGTGTAAAGATACTCATACAGGTCAGTGTAACACGATAGAAAGGCTAGAAGCAGACCTACTCTTTTATGGTCATTTGATTTTCTTTTCTTTTCTTTTTTAAATGTTTATTTAGTTTTGAAAGACAGAGAGACAGAGCATGAGGGGGAGGGGCAGAGAGAGAGGGAGAGACATAGAATCTGAAGCAGGCTCCAGGCTCCATCCATCCATCAGCACAGAGCCGGATGCGGGGCTTGAACTCACAAACCGTGAGATCATGACCTGAGCGGAAGCTGGCCACTTAACCGACTGAGCCACCCAGGCACCCCAGTCATTTGATTTTCAACAAAGGTACCAACATAACTGAATGGCAACTGAATATCTGTATGTGAGTAAAACCTAAACTTCTGGTATACATAAAAATTAATACCAAGTAGATCATAGATCTAAATTTAAGAGCTAAAACAATTAAGCTTAGAGAAGAACACATTAGTGACAATCTTTGTGACATGGGCTAGGCATAAGTTCTTAAAGAAAACACAAAAAGCACAAGCCATAAAAGAAAATTAATAGATTTTGCTAAAATAAAAAGCCTCTGCTTTTCAAAAGACACAGTTAAGAAAACGTAAAAGAAGAAAATGTAAAAACAGAAATGAAGGAAATATTTTTCAACTTATACCTGACAAGGGCTATATTCATAAAACATTAAAAACTCTTATAACTTAATAATTAAAATATAAATACCCCAAGTTAAAAAATGGGTATAAGAATTAGAAACTCACAAAAATATATTCAAATGGCCAATAATTACGTTGGAAGATTCTCACTGTTCCAAGTCATCAGGAAATTGTAAAATTAAAACCATAATGAGATATTATGAGACAATCTCTAAAATGGCTAAATTTTAGAAGACTAAAAGATCAAATGTTGGTGAGGATGTGGAGAAAATGAAATTTTCATATACTTATGGAAATGTTAATAGTAGTCACTTTGGAAAACAGTGTGACAATATCTTAGCAAGTTAATATAGTTATGATTTGATCTAGCATTATCACTCATAGCTACTTATCCAAATTGAGTGGAAATATACATCCACAGAACATCTTGTGTGAAATGTTCATAGCAGCATTACTCATAATAACCCTAAACTAGAAACAACTGGTGAATTGATAAACTAGGGTAAAACGGAACACTACTCAGCGACAATGAATGAATATTAAGACATACAAGAAAATGATGACTCTAGAATACTTCATACTAAGTGAAAGAAGTCACACTCAAAGCTACATGTTGTAGGATTCCATTTATGAAAAATTCTGTAATTGACAAAATTGTAATGACAGAAAGCAGAGAGTAGAGAATGCTTGGAGCTGTGAGTTGAAAAAGGGAACCAGTAAGATAACTTTCTAAGTTAATGGAAATGTTCTCTATGTTGTTTGGAATGGTGGTTGCTACATGGCTATATATATTTGTCAGAAATAATCAAACTATACACTTACAAGAGGTAAATTTTACTGTATGTATGTTATACATCAATAAGAATGAAAAAAAATCACCCCTGGCTTTAGATAAATTAAAAAAAAAAGACACACTTATTCAGCATCATGATCAGACTATTACATTTAGCAATTAATAGTATGGGTGCAGAAAACAAACTAAACAAAACAAAACACTACATTAAAACCCTTTGTTGGAATGTTTTACACTTTCCATAGAACAGAAACTAAAATAGCCTATTATGCAATTAGTCACAAATACAGTCCTTGAATTTTTTGCTCATACACATGGGTATTGTCTAAAACATGTCTTCTTTGTAGCAGCTAGGTCCTGCCACCACTGTGCTTAGCCAAGTTGACAAACTGTTGTAATCTGTGGTGTCCCTGTCACTTCTCTGGCTCTCCTCTCCTGCTAAGATTTGTTTCCTAGCAGTAATTAAAACCTTCAGCCAATGCCATGGCTATTGGTGCTGCTGCTGCTGAAACCGGCATAGCCACCTTGGTATCATGGCTTGGAAAAGTATTGACCTCCACCACTTTAGGGGCCAGTGCTTCTGCCTCCAAAATGTCCTTTCATGGGCCCAAAATTTGAAGATTGATTGTTGTAATTGCTAAAATCATTATAGCTTCTACTGCCTCCAAAGTTGCTTCCATAGTTACCAAATCCATTACAGCCACCATATCCACCACCATCTTGACTGCCACCAAAGCTACCTTGCCCTTTGAAGTTTCCTCAATGACCAAAGTTGTCATTCCCACCAAAACCACCTCCATGACTACCACCAAAATTTTCAAAACCACTTTGACCTCTTTGGCTCGATGAAGCACCAGGCATCTCTTGCTCAGATAGGGCTTTCCTTACTTCACTTACTGTATTTTTGAATGACAGTATGGCATTAAATTTTGAAAAAATGTTTATTTACTTTTGAGAGAGAGAGAGAGAGAGAAAGAGAATGAGAAGGGGAGGGGCAGAGAGAAAGAGGGAGACACAGAATCCAAAGCAGGCTTCAGGCTCTGAGATGTCAGCCACCCAGGCTCCATCCCTTCCCACCAAGTATGAAATTTTTGAATGACAATCTTATAGATGGACAAATTTTTAATTTTAGAAACAAAGAATAACAGCCACAAAAAAAAAAAAGAAAATAAAAAAAAAGAAACTGGAACTCTAGCTTACACAAAACCCAACTCTGAATGGATTAAAGACTTGATTTTAAGGCCTTGAACTATGAAACTCCTAGAAGAAAATACAGAGGGTTAGTTCCTTGGGAAAAATGTTTTTTGATTTGACACCAAAAGCAAAGGCAACTAAAGCCAAAATAAACAAGTAGGATTACATTAAATTAAAAAGTTTCTATACAGCAAATAAAATCATCAACAAGATGAAAAAGCAACCTATGCAGTGGGAGAAAATATTTGCAAATCATATATCTGATAAGGGGTTAATAATCAAAATACATAAAAAACACATACAACTCAATAGGAAAAAACATCTGAGTAAAAATTGGACAGAGGAACTGAATAGACATCTTTCCAAAGAAGACATGACTTTCAAATTGATGAACAGGTACATGAAAAGGTGCTCAATATCACTAATCATCAGGAAAATGAAAATCAAACACACAATGAGAAACCATCTCACACCTCTTAAAATGGTTATTATCAAAAAGACAAATGTAAATCAAAACTACAATGAGGTATCACCTCACACCTGTCAGAACGACTAATATAAAAAACACAAGAAACAACAGGTGTTGGCAAGGATGTGGAGGAAAAGGAACCCTTGTGCACTGTTAGTAAGAATGCAAACTGGTACAGCTATTGTGGAAAACAGAATGGCGGCTCCTCAAAAAGTTAAAAATAGAACTACCTTATGATCCAGCAATTGCACTACTAGATATTTACCTAAAGAATACAAGAACACTAATTCAAAGGGATACATGCACTCCTATGTCTATAGCAGCATGATTTACAACAGCCAAGCTATGGAAGCAGTCCAAATGTCTCTCAATTGATGAACTGGTAAAAAAAGATGTGGAATATTATTCAGTTGTAAAAAAAAGAATGAAATCCTGCCATTTGCAATGACATGAATGGAGCTAGGGAGTATAAATGCTATGTGAAATAAATCAGCAAGACAAAGACAAGTAGTATATGATTTCACTCAGATGTGGAATTTAAGAAACAAAACCAACAAGAAAAGGGAAAAAATAGGTGAGAGAGAGAGAAAGAGAGAGAGAGAAATCAAGAAACAGACTCTTAACTATAGGGAACAGACTTATGGTTGCCAGAGGGGAGGGTGGTAGGAGTATGGGTTAAACAGTTGATGGGGTTTAAGGAATGCACTTGTTGTGATGAGCACGGGGTGATGAATGGAAGAATTGAATCATTGTATTGTTTACCTGAAGCTAATATTATACTGTGTCTTAACTAACTGGAATTGAAAACTAAAAAAAATAAAAGAAAAAAAAGACAAGAATTAAGTGCTGATGCAACCCTTTTGCATTGTTGGTAGGAGTATAAGTTGGTGTAGGCACCACGGAAAATAACATGGAATTTCCTCAAAAAATTAAAAATAGAGCTATCATATGATCCAGGAATGTTTCTTCTAGGTATTTATCTGAAGGAAAAAAAATCATTCTTCTGTGTTGGGAGCTATTTGAACTCACCGGTAGAGTGAAAATTCCTGGTGAGGGTACGGCAAGTTTGCACCATCTCTTGCCCCCAGATAGCTCCCAAAATCTACTCTCTTGAAACTTTCATTTCTGCTTGGGCACCAAACATCAAAATGCTTTGCTGATTAGTGTCAGGAGCTGCCTGTCCCCCTGCCCTGTCCCTGAGGCGTGATTGCACCTGGTCAAGGAAAAGATAAGTAAACTAGATACACCCTGATGCAACACATAATTTTCCCCTAAGCAATTAACTGATAACTGAATACCTTCTGGGCCGATAAGCCTTTGTGATAGTCACTACTGTGATAAAATTTATCAATCATCTTTGGGACTATGAGAGCAAGCATATCTCCTGAGAACCTGTTTTTCTGGAAACTTTCTCTTAGAGTTAGAAACAGCCTAATGACCCTTACTCATAAAAAAATTGACCTTTACTAAACAATGCTGTTTGCCTCTTGGTTAAAGGTCGCTTCCTTGAGGTTAGACCTGAGGTTTTGTAAAAATACCTATGACACCATGAGTGCCTGTGGCTAAAATTGTAAAACTTATCCATGGGAAATCATTTACTGCTCTTTCTGGTCCTTGTACCTTTTGCCATAAATAAAGCTTGAGACCCAGACAAGGTGGAGATGCCTGCCAGATGGGCAGGGGTGCCTGTCTGGGGATCAGAACGAAACGCAAGGCTCTCTCACTCTCTCTTTGGCCTGCACCATCATCCTTCGGGGGACCCCTGGACCTTCAGGAGCTGGACTCCAGCACTTCTGAAAATATATTTGTGCTCCCAAGTTCAACGCAGCATTATTTAAAATAGCCAAGACATAGGAAGAACCTAAATATCTTTCAAGTGATGAATAAATATAGAAAGGTGGTTTGTCAATATACAATGACATATTATTCAGCCATAAAAAAGGAAAATTTGCCATTTTCAACAGCATCAACAGACCTTGAAGTGTTATGCAAAATGAAATAAGGCAGAGAAAGACAAATACTGTATAATCTTACTTATATGTAGAATCTTAAAAAAAAAAAAAGGACATATAGAAACAGAAAATAGAATGGTGATTCCCAGAGGTAAGGGGTGGAGAATGAGGGGTGGGTGAAATGGGTGAAGGTGGTCAAAAGTTACAAACTTCCAGTTGTAAGATAAATACATCTTGAGGATGTAATGTACAACATGGTGACTTTTTATTAAAAAAGAGAGGAAGAGAAAAAAATAGTAATGAGTGTATTTCACTTTAGAACCAGGGTGTCCTGTTCCTGGTCCTCCAAGAAAAACATGCCATGAAAGGATTGACTGCACAAGGGTTTTATTAGGGCAAATGTCTGCATGAAAGGAAAGAGGGAGGAAGTCAGGAAAGGCTAGGAGAGCTATCAGACCAAGATGAAAGGCACAGACATAAAATATTTATGAAGAAATTAGAAGCTTTTGGATGAAATTAAGTCATGGGGAAAAATAAAAGGGTTGTATTCACACCACTTCTTATGGATAATGGTGTTAAAACTACTAGTGAAGAAAAAGATCTTAGATAGAAACTAATCCTGGGTAACAGCTGTGAGAGCAAGGCCTTGAGAAGGAACATGGACTTCATAGGATCTGTGCTAGGAACAGCCACTGAACTAAACTGAAGTAGGTAGCTAATTTACCTGGGTGGTCAGAGGCAGACAAGTGCAAAGAGGGTGACTGAGAGGTGTAGATGAGGAGAAAAGCCAAGTCAATGCAGGGCTGATGCATCAAGTCTGAGGAACTATACATAGGAGATAGGTCAAGTACTCAGCAGTCAAGAAAATCAGGAAAAAAGAAATGCTAGGTGCACTGAAAGAAAACAATTCAATACCCAAGTGATGGCTAAGGCAAGCAGTTTAAGGATCCTTTTTTTTTTTTTAAAGACAGCTTTATGGTACAGGCCAGCTAGTTCCACATGTTATTGATAAGGTCTATAAAGGTGGAAGGGATACTTAACTGCCTACAAACACCTCTAGGATAGCTGGTATGATAGCCAGTTATCATAACGGCAGTTTTATTAAAGACTGGCTATGGGGTACTCCAATCAAGTCTATGAAGTGTGTTTAGAATAATATGTGTACTGTATGCCATATTCAAAGGCTGCTCTGAACAAAGCATTTCAATGTCAGTGAAAAGATTCAGATGAATGAAAAGAAAGCAGAAACCTTTAAAGGCTGGCACAAAACACAGGAGATTAAAAACTAAGCCTTGAAACCATTTTTATAATATTGATTTGGTGCATTGGAGAGTACAGCATTAATTGTAACTCAATACAAGGCTAACCAGAGATAATGGTACATCCATCAATTTAAGAATTTAAACATGTTGTGGGTTCGAGCCCTGTGCTGACAGCTCAGAGCTTGGAGCCTGCTTTGGATCTATGTCCCCCTCCCTTCTCTCTGCTCCTCTCCCAAATACACTGTCTCTCTCTGTCTCAAAAATGAATAAATGTTAAAAAAATTGAAAAAAAAAACACAAAAGAAAGGTCTGATACTGAGAGGGTCCTTTAAAAAAATCTAAATATAATGTTTGACTCCCCCCAAAGTTTACTACTAATAGCCAACTATTGACCAGAGGCTTTATGGACAACATAAACACTCAACACATATTTTGGATGTTTTGTATATTAATACTATATTTTCACAATGAAGTAGGCTACAGAAAAGACAGTGTTGTTAAAATCATAAGGAAGAGAAAATATATTAATAGTACAGTTGTAAAAAATCTGGATATACATGAACTCGTGCTGTTCAAACCTGTGTGGTTCAAGAGTCAACTATATAGGAAAACAGAAAAAAGTTAATGTTTTATAGAAGAAAAATCTCTGGCCTACACCAGTTAGGATTACATTTGATTATGGACAACAAAGATCCCAAATAATCCAGTAAAGAAATGAGCAAAAGACATGAATAGACACTTTTCCAAAGAAGACATCCAGATGGGTAAGAGACACATGAAAAGATGCTCAACATCACTCATCATCAGGGAAATACAAATAAAAATCACAATGACATACCACATCACAGAATGGCTAAAATTAACAACACAAGAAACAACAGATGTTGTTGAAGATGTGGAGAAAGGGGAATTCTTTTGCACTGCTAGTGGGAATGCAAACTGGTGCAACCACTCTAAAAAACAGTATGGAGGTTCTTCAAACAATTAAAAATAGAACTACCCTATGGCCCAGCAATTGCACTACTAGCTATTTATCCAAATGATACAAAAATGCTGATTCAAAGGGGTAAATGCACCCCAATATTTATAGCAGTGCTTTTAACAATGGGCAAATTATGGAGACAGCCCAAATGTCCATCAACTGATGAATGGATAAAGAAAATGTGGCATACATAGACAATGGAATACTACTCAGTGATCAAAAATAATGAAATCTTGCCATTTGTAACAACATGGATGGAACTAGAATGTATTATTCTAAGTAAAATCAGTCAGAGAAAGACAAATTTCATATGCTTTCACTTATACATGGAATTTAAGAAACAAAACATGAACATAGGGGAAGGGAAGGAAAAATAAGATTTAAAACAGAAAGGGAGGAAAACCGTAAGAGACTCCTAAATATACAGAACAATCTGAGGACTGCTGGAGGGGTATTAGGTGGAGGGGATGAGCTAAATGGGTAATGGGCATTAGGAAAGGCACTTGAAATGAGCACAGGGTGTTGTATGAAAGTGATGGATCACTAAATTCTACTCCTGAAATCATTATTACATTATATGTTAACTAACTTGGATTTAAAAAAACAAAACAAAAAACAAAGACCCAAATACTGGTTTGTACATGAAGGAAGCTGACTTTTCTCTCACCTCCAAGTCTGGAGATGGGTATTCCAGGTAATTACAGGGGCTCTGCCCTTCAACTTCTAGTGATCCTTGACTCCATACAGCTTGTCACTCTGCTATCTTTAAGCTGTGGACTTTCTCCTCATTGTCCAAAATGACCTCAAGAGGTCTAGTTTTCACATCCATGTTCTGGACAGAAAGATGGAGGAAGAGTCCCTTCCCCAAAAGGAAAGTATGTAAAACAGGCAATTCTTTAGGAACTGAATTTAGGCAAGATTGCAGGACTTTCACCAATCAGAACCTTGTCATATAACATGCCTAGGCATAAGAGGGACTGAAAAAGATAGTCATTTTCTGGATGGCCACCTGCTAGTAAAATGTATCTATTACTAAGGAAAAAGGAGAAAACAGATTTGGGGGGATAATCACAGTTTAGTCTGCCACAGACTAAACTTCTGAATATGTCTTTAAAACAGATTTCTACATTAAGGAGTTAAAAAAATATATATGTATGTATATATATATTTTTAAAGCTGCTAGCTAGCCACTCATCAAAATTGACCTTCTTTTTTTTCTCTATGGGCACACAGAGTATTTCCTAGTCTCACCTGTAATAAGATATGCATCGTGGCTATTGGAATTTGAGCACAAGTGATGTGTATCATTTCCTTGCCTGATCCTAGAAAGTCTTGCGTGTATCTAACTTTGCAACTTCTTAGAATGGAGATGTGGCTCACATAAACTTGGGAGCCACATATTAAAGATGGCAGAGCCAAGGACGCCTGGGTGGCTTAGTTGGTTAAGATCCAACCCTTGATTTCAGCTCAGGTCATGATTTCACAGTAGTGGGATGGAGCCCCACATCAGGTTCTATGCTGAGCATGGAGCCTGCTTAAGATTCTCTCTCTTCCTGGCTCTTTTCCCACTTCATGCTCTCTTACCCAAAATAAATAAATAAGCATTAAAAAAAAAAAGAAAGAAAAAATATGGCAGGCCTGGCATCACCTATTGTCCTATCTAGTATTTATTACAAGAAATAAACT
Organism: Suricata suricatta; assembly: GCF_006229205.1. Classification (NCBI taxonomy): domain Eukaryota; kingdom Metazoa; phylum Chordata; class Mammalia; order Carnivora; family Herpestidae; genus Suricata; species Suricata suricatta. The sequence continues at coordinate 61,735,051 of NC_043701.1, read as the reverse complement.
GCTGTTGATGTCTTTTTCTTTGGGGGGATATTTTTGTTATACGAGGTAATTAATCTACCTTAACTAAAATAAGCCTCTTAATAAATACTGTGAGATTATTTCTAGAAAAATTCTATCAATTTCCATCCCACCAAGAGGTGATACACAAACCTCTTTTCCTTCACACAGTAAATATTATAATTAAAGATATTTTCCAATTTGGTAGAAAAACATCTCACCATTGTATACGCCTTTCTTTGTTTTCTTTTGAGACTGAACATTTTGAAATGTTTACTGTCCTTTGTTGTAACTTTGTTCCCCTCTTTTTGGTTGCAGTCACAAACTTAGTATTTTTTTTAATGATTGATGTTTTTGGTTAGACTACTCACCCTTGTTGTCAAGGTTGATCCTATACTAGACAAAGCCAGCATATGAAAATCCTTCTTAGTATAAAAGATAAACTAAAGAGTTAGTCATTTATTTGTTTTGTAAAGAAAAATAAATAAGCCTAAAAGAGAGAATAGGAGTTAAGATGTCGATTAAGAGAATTGCTTTCAAGTCAAGCAAAAAAGAAAAAAAAAAGGCCAGTAGAGCCCAAACTCATATACTTCCAGCAGTATAGACTTTAAAGTCCTTCATTCAATTAAGTAATTAAAAAGAAAGCTTTTTAAAAATCTTACACTTAGGGATAGGGCTTGAAGTTCATCTAAATACCTATTACTGCTATCTATCAGCTGTTAACTGTTCAAAGAATAGCTTATAGTAAAATCTTAGTTTCTCATATTTTCTACATATGTATGAGATATTTTTTCATAATTCTTCCTATTCCTGATTTTCCTACTTTGTTCACATACCACAACCTGCCCAACAATAAATATTATTAGATTCTACTTACAGAGTTCTGTGACGATTTGTCTTCATCCATAATACCTTTTGCTCTTGGTCCTCAGTGTGTTTTAGAACTACTTCCTGGGGGGTGGGATGGGGGCATAGACCGGTTGTGGGATGGGACAAAGACAGGTAACTTAAATACCATGTAATAGGCTGTATTTGTTTCTATACACCTACAGTGTGCCCTGCTGGGTTCACTTCTTACTCTTCCCCAGCGAGCTATCTGCTGCTCAGCTGAGATGGATCACAGTAACAGGTTCCATTGCTCTTGGTGTCCGGGTTAGCTCTGCCAATGGGAGTCCCAGAGGAAGGAGACCTAGGTTCTCGGGGCTCCTTCCCTGTGGAATTGCCTCAGACTGCCTGTGCCCCACAGAAGATCCTTTTACAGGACTCTCTCTCCTTCCAAGTTCTTGTCCCTTCTCCCTCCCTTCCTCTATCCATCCAGATCTAGAGATGTAAGAACTCGGCTGTGACTAGAGTTTTGTTCCTGAAATAATCCTCTGGTCTCCTATTTTCTACCCACATTTTAAAATTGATTTAAATAAACCCTTCTCAAATTATTTTATTTTGAATATATTGTCTCTTTTTGTTGAGGTGCTGATTTTCACCTTTCTTGTTGAAATATGTGTCACTGTTGCTCTGTTGCATAAGAGTCATAAACTTCATTTAAAATTTTTCTAGTGAATTCATGTTTTAAAGAACATTTTAATGTTTGACAGTTATCAAGTTTGACAAGTAGCTTTTAGGAATACAACAGCCATATAACTGTTTGTGCTTGTGTACATATGTTTAAAATATTTATCTACCATACATATAGTACACATCACCATGGGTTCAAATCAGAAACACCTGAGGATAATTTTTCACCATGATACTTAGGTTTTACTTCAGATTTACTAGATAAGAATTTCTAGAGTAAGACTAAAGCAAATGTAGTTTCCAAAATTTTGATATGCGCTCCTGTTTAAGACTGACTACATATGATATGGTCGTAGCAACTCAGCTTTTACAAGAGGAATCATGTGCTCACTATCATATGGATGGCATTTAATAAGCCCCTGTATATGTTGAGTAATAGAAGTAAATTGTATTTATAAAATAACACTCATTTTAGGACCTCTTTTAGAGGAGCAATGATGAGGTAAAACTGATAGGCTATCATTCCCATAGGATAATACCCATTTCACTTAGTAGAAGGCCCTGATTTCAGTTAGGAATCAATTTTACAATAAGTAGGGGAGCCATTTGAAGAACATTACTGGGGGGCTTTGAACTTAATGGCATGGCATGAAGAGTCAAGTTCTCATTTTGGGGGGAAGAGACACAAAATTACTAAACATCTGAGTAATCTGTCTTTAAGCATTTTCATGACTATTAATAAGAAGGATGGTAGATATCAACAGCAGACTAGAGGATGCAGAAGAAAGGATCAGTAATCTGCAGGGCAGGGTAATGCAAAGCAACCAAACTGAATACCAAAAAGCAAAAAGAATAATAAAAAATAGGAATAAGTTAAGAGATCTCTCTGACATCAAGTGTAACAATATTCACATTATAAGGATCCCAGAAGGAGAAAGAGAAAATAGGGGCAGAAAACTTATTGGAAGAAATAGTAGTTGAAACTTCTCTAATCTTCAAAAGGAAACAGACATCTAGGTTTAGGAAGCAAAAAAGCCCCAAACAAGATGAACTCAAAGAGATCCACATCAAGACCATAATGATTTAAATGGCAAATATTAAGGATAAAGAAACAATCTTAAAAGCAGCAAGAAAAAAAAAACTGTTACAAACAAGGGAAAGCCCATAGAGCTATAAATTGATTCTTAGCAGAAACTTTGCATGGCCACAAGGGAGTGGCATGTACAAAAAGACCTACTACCAAGAATATGCTACCCAGCATGATTATCATTATCAATAGATGCAGAAAAAGCATTTGACAAAATTCAACATCTGTTCATGATAAAAATTCAATAAAGTGGGTTTAGAGGGAAGATACCTCCACATAATAAAGGCCATATATGGCAACCCCACAGCTAACATTATACTCAATGGTAAATAAGAATTTTCCCTCTAAGATTAGGAATAAGACAAGAATGTTTACTCTTGTTACTTTTGTTCGACATAGTACTGGAAGTTCTAGTCATAGCAGTCAGGCAAGAAATAGAAATAAAATTGGTAAGGCAAATTGGTAAGGAAGAAGTAAAACTGCCCCCATTTACAGGTGACATAATACCATATGCAGAAAACCCTAAAGATTCCATAAAAAAATTATTAGAATAAATGAATTCTGTATAGTTGCAGGATACAAAATTAATATAAAAAACTCTCAAAACTATATATACACCAATAACAAAGTAGCAGAAAATTAAAAAAATAACCTTATTTAAAATTGTATCAAAAATGGGATTCCTGGGTGGCTCAGTTGGTTAAGTGTCCAATTTTGGCATGGGTCATGATCTCATGATTTGTGAGTTCAAGCCCTGTGTCAGGCTCTGTGCTGACAACAGAACCTAGAGCCTGCTTTAGATTCTATGTCCCTCTCTTGCCTGCCCATTGCCCACTCATGCTCTGTCTCTCTCTCTCTCTCTTAAGAATAAACAAAACATTTATAAATTTTTAATTGCATCAAGAATATATATCTTCTTTATCAATTAAAGAATTAAAATAATATTCATATATACATATTTCAATAATAATTACTCAGTAATGAAAAAGAATGAAATCTTGCCATTTACAATGACATGGGTAGGTCTAAAGAGTTATGTTAAGCAAAACAAGTTAGTCAGACAAAGACAAATACCATATGATTTCACTCATATGTAGAATTTAAGGAACAAAACAAATAAGCAAAAGGACAAAAAATGAGAGAGGCAAACCAAGAAACAGATCCTTAACTAGAGAGAACAAACTGATTAACAGAAGGGAGGTGGCGGTGGGTATGGGTTAAATAGGTGATGGGGATTAAGGCGTGCACTTGTGATGAGCACTGGGTGTTGTACGGAAGTTTTGAATCACTATATTGTACACCTGGAAGTAATATTACACTGTATGTTAACTAAATGGAATTTAAATAGAAACTGAAAAAATAAAATTGCATCTAGAAGAATAAAATAGGGGTGCCCAGGAGGCTCAGTTGGTTAAGCATCCGACTTTGGCTCAGGTTATGATCTCACAGTTCATGGGTTCAAGTCTCATGTTGGGCTCTGTGCTGACAGTTCGAAGCCTGGAGACTGCTTCTTTCTCTGTCCCTCCCCTACCGCACTCTGTTTCTCTTTCAAAAATAATCTTTAAAAAGTTTAAGAAATAAAACAAAACAAAAAAACCCCAACAAAACAAACCCAAAGAGAATAAAATACCTAGGAATAAATTTAACCAAGGAAGAGAAAGACCTATACTCTGAAAACTAAGACATTGATGAAAGAAATTGAAGAGGACAGAAACAAATGGAAAGATACACTGTAATAATGGATTAGTAGAATTAATATTGTTAGAATGTCCATACTACCCAAAGTAATCTATAGAATCAATGCAATCCATATCAAAATACCAAGAGTATTTTTCACAAAACTGTAACAAATAATTCTAAGATTTGTATCTAATCACAAAAGACCCTAAATGGCCAAAATAGTCTTGAGAAAGAGGAACAAAGCTGGAGATATCACAATCCCAGGTTTCAAGCTATACTACAAAGCTACAGTAATCAAAACATTAAGGTACTGCTACAAAAATAAACACATAGATCAATGGAACAGAGAGCCTAGAAATAAGTCTGGGCTTATGTGGTCAATTTGTCTACAACAAAGGAGATGAACACATACAAATGGGGAGAAAGACTGGTGAATGATGTTGAGAAAACTGAAAAGCTACAAGCAAAAGAAGCTAGGAAGGGGAGTCAGATTTCAGTTTAGTACTTCACCAGTTTGGGGTGAGTTTCTTGGTTTTATGTGCCTCATTTTTAAAAATGAGGATAATAACACATAATTTGTATTGTTGTGAAGATTGAATGCATAAAAGTCATTTGATGTTTTCTAAAAATTAGCTTTTTATTTCTTTGATATTTTCCCCTAACTGTTTGGCTGTTTTCTATTTCATGGACTTTCATTCTTATTTTTATCATTATTCTACTTTGGGCTTAATTTGCTTCTAAAGATAAAAGTTTAGATTATTTCTTTCAGACCTTTTTTTTTCCCTAGTATAAGTATTTAGAACTATAATTTTCCCTCAGCAACTGCTTTAGCTACAGACAACAGATTTTTACATATAATATTCTTATTACTATTCACCTAAAATTTTCAAAAATATTTATTTAATTTTGGGACAGTGCAACTGTGGAGGGGCAGAGAGAGGGGGACAGAGGATCTGAAGTAGCTCTGGACTGAGAGGCTGACAGCAGTGACCCAAGATGGGGCTTGAAGCATGAACTACAAGATCATGACCTGAGCTGAAGTCAGATGCTCAATTGACTCAGCCACCCAGGTGTCCCTCAGCTAAAAAATGTTTATATTATCTTTGTGATTTTTAATGAGATATGGGTTATTTATGAGTGTTGTCTCATTTTAAAATATTTGGGACTTTTGTAGATTATTATTATTACTGATTTGTAATTTAATTCTGTATGTATTAAAATCTCTCAACAGTTTCTTATGGGCCAGCAAATGGTATATCTTGTTGGATATTCTGTATGTATTTGAAAATAATGTATATTCTGCAATTGATGAGTATAGTGTTCTGTAAGCATTAGGCTAATGTGGTTGAAATTGTCATTCTTTGTCTTTTCTGATTTTCCTTTCTTATTGTGCTACCATTTACCAAAAGAAGTATGTCAAAAACCTCTAACTTTGTATATAGCTTAATATATTTCATTTATGATACTGGTGATTTGTATCTATTCTCATTCTCTCTCTCTCTCTCTCTCTCTCTCTCTCTCTCTCTCTCTCTCTCTCTCTCTCTTTTGGTTATCCCAGCTAGAGATTTATCATTTTTTTTTTATCTTTCCATAGAACCAGCTTTCACTGATTTTACTCTATTATTTTCCGATTAATTTTTTCTTTTCTTTTAAATTTTTTTGTTTATTTATTATTGATACAGAGAGAAACAGAGCAGGAGGGAGGGGCAAAGAGAGAGGGAGACACAGAATCTGAAATAGGCTCCAGGCTATCTGCACAAAGCCCGACGTGGGGCTCAAACCCACAAACTGTGAGATCATGACCTGGGCCGAAGTTGGTCACTTAACCGACTGAGCCACCCAAGTGCCACCCAATTAATTTTTTCAAATATTTTTTATTATTTACTTTCTTCTGATTGCTTTAGGGTTAAATTTCTCTTCTTTTCCCACTTTCCTAAGGTAGAAGCATAGGCTATAGATTTTAGATATTTTTCTTCTATAACATATGCATTTAATGCCATAATTTTTTCTGAGTATTCATTTTGCTGCACCCCCAAAATTTTTACAAGTTGTATTTTCATTTTAACTTAGTTAAAAATATTTGATTTTCTTCATTTATGAAGTATATATACCATCTATGTATACAAAATTCTGGGTTGGAACTGTTTTTTCTTTTAACACTTTGAATATGTTTTCTAGTGACTTCTGGCATCCACTATTTCTAATAAGAAGTCACTGTTAACTGTATCATTGTTCCCTTGCATATAATATTGGTTTTTTTGCAACCTGGTGGGGTTTGCCTAACATTCCTGGATCTGGAAGTTAAATTTTCCCATCATATTTGGGGGATTTTAGTAATTATTTCTTTAAATGCAGGTTTTCTTCCCTTTCTTGCTCTTATCTCCTTCTAAGGTCTCAATTTCACCTATATTGGTCCATTTGATGTTGATCCATAGATCTCTAAAGCTGTCTTGTTTTTTACTCTTTGTCATTTAACTAAGTGATTTTTATTCATTTATCTTAAAGTTGATTCATTTTTTCTTCTGTCAGTTACAATCTGCTATTGAGCCTACTTAGTGAGTTTTTTATTTCAGTTATTGTGTTTTTAGCTAGATTTTTCCTGTTGTTACTTTTATGTGGTTTTCATTTATATGTTGAGATTCTCCATCTATTCACTCATTGAGATTATGCTTCCTTTAATTCTTTAAGCATATTTATAATATATGGCTGCTAAATCCAATATCTGAATCAATTCAGAGCCAGTTTCTATTTATTGTCTCTTTTCCTGTGTGTAGGTCAATTTTTCCTCTTGTAGGTCTGACAATTTTTGGTTGAAAACTGAATTAGCTGGATGATACACTGTAGCAACTCTCTAATGTGTTATGCTCTTCTAAGAATAGATTTTACAGTGCTGTTAATTTGCTTAGGCTCAAACTACATCACCTAACACTGTGCAGCAGCTGATACCTCTGTTCAGTTCTTTCAACTTTAAGTCACTGATTTTTAGCTTGCTTCCCAGGGGTGTCTTTTCAACCTGTATAGTTGAGTGGTCAGTCAAGGCTTTGGGTAGGGTTTAAACTCAGATTTTTCAGTTCTTTTGTTGTTCTGTCTGCCTTGACCTCTATCCTCTGATATTAGATGCGCGTATGAGAAAACAATCCAAAAAGCAGCAAATTTACAGGTTTATCTAATCCAGTGTAATACTGTCTACAATTTTTTTTTAACTGGAGTCCCCAGTGTTTCCCTGTGCACATGTGGCTTAGCAGTCATTAGGGATTTGAGCAGACTTTACACTAAGATTTTAAGTTTTACCATTTCTGTGGCTCATCACTTTCAAGATTTCTTTCCCTCCCACTTTAATTTTCCAGCTGCTCTCTCAGCCCTGAACATCTTTCTCTGTTACTTCAAGCCAATAAGACTGTGGTTTTCTGCTGATTGAATTGTGAAATTGGGTAATGTCTTCAGGCAACAAAACAAAACAACAAGGACAAAAACTCCCAAACACCTACATATCTTCTATTTTTAGCCATTGTACCTGAGAGGTTTCAAGAGTTAATCCTCCCTGGTTTCTATCTACTTTTGGTCACTTTAAATGGTTTCAAATAGTGTGTGGTTTTTAAAATTCTCTGTCCAGATTTTATAATTCTTGTTTATGGTAAATTCAATTCACTATTACCAGAAGCTAGACCCCTATCTAGCTTCCTGGCAGGCTTTGTATTGACTTTACACTCAAGGTTAAAGGTAATAATAACCACTAATGATCTTTGACTTCAGTATCAGTCCCATAGTTATCACATGTGGTTTGGAGAGGTCCTGTGAGCTGAAATCCACACTTGCCTAATCCTATCTATCCATAACACTTTGTGAACTCTCATTTAGAGCTATTATTGTGTGGGACGATTATAAAGTTAAAAAGGTTGTTGAAAGACCAAAACATGAATATGAAAAAAATAGTTATCCCTAATAGTATGTCAGACTCATCTATCAAGGCAGGAACCTCAAGTTGATGGAAGGTGGAAGGGTGTCTCATAGGACAATAGGACCCTAGGATTGGCAGAGGCTCGGTTACCTCTGATCATCCCTACTCCACTTTGGGGTCACATCCAATGGAGTGGATGAACAGGGAAAAGGAACCTAAAGGTGAATCAGTTCACCAGATAACTTCTGCTCCAACATGGCATAAAGACTAAGCCTACTGCTCAGTACTAAGCTTACTGCTCTCTCATTCAAAGCCACCAGGGTTTTCTAGACCCTCTGATATTTGCAATAATTTTTTTCCGGCCCATTTTAAGGCAGCAAGATGCAAACTCTCCTTTCTCTGTATTTCCTCTTTTTTCCAGTCCGAAGAGTAGCAGGAAGAGGGAGAAGCAATGAAACAGTGAGAGGGGCACAGGCCCACGTCTCTTTGATTTTCAGCTTTATATTGAGTAGCACCCGGGTAAGAGCAAATTGCTAATGAGAAATTTAGAAAACACAGATGAGCAGACTAAAAGTCCATGTAGACAGTCTTACCCAGGACTGCTTCATACACAATAGCTCAGAGGCCTGTATGCTGTTGCAAAGGTGGTGATGAATGAAGGATTACGGAGTTACTCAGTTTTGCCAGGCTCCTCCTGATAGATCTTTCTTGGCTGAATCACAACATGAAGCATCTATTGGTTCTCTCAGCATCTCAACCAAACAGCATCTACTATGTACCACATGAACCTGGGCCTCTGCTGAACATATTATGGGAGGCCAAGTTCACAGTGGCCCTGACAGCCTGCAGCTTGAAATTTCAGAGTCTTTATCATGGCAGCTGGGGATGAACACTAGCTCATGAAAGGAGAAGGAAAAAGAACTTGGATATCCTAGGGCCTAATCTCATTCCTGGGAAGAGTTTGTTTGGTTCATTCCCTGGGTATGACTAATTAGAATTCTCCTCCTGCTGTGGTTTTCTTTTCTAGGAGGCTGGGTCTGAATCTCAACTATAATAAGTCTGACATCTTGCAATGATTGTGCACTCAAAAATGCTCTATTTAAATTATTCAGGCTGCTGAAAACTTCAAGTGGTTGTTCGTTTCTTCAGAAGCAGAAATTCATCTTTCTAAAAATGAAGTAACAAATAATTCTTTATTTTGCATTTTTGATTCAATATTTATATTAGAGCTATTTTTTGCAATAACACTACTGAGAAAGTGTTCTAGTACAGCTTATTTTGTTAGCAAACTTATGTATGCACACTACTTCCTTAACCCTACTGTTGTGCCTTACAGTTTTTTATATAAATATGCATTTGTTTTAGTCCCTGAGATATTCTAAGAAAATCAAATGACAAAAAAAAAAAATTGGTCCTATTAGTTGGTTCACAAAATAAACATTGAATAAACTACTAGCCCAAATTTTCCATCTTCCAACTGGTGACTATTGCAGCATATATTCAAAACTTAAGCTTCCTGACTTATCAATTTATGGCATACATTCAACAAAACTGAGTGCCTCCAAGTCCAGGCACTATTACCGGGACTATGTTAGGACAGTTTTCCACAAATGTGAAGTCACTGCTTTCTCAGACACTTGCCAAATGATAGATACGTAAACAAGCAAAGTGAATAAAATTTCAAGTAATAATAAGTGTTTCAGGGAAAATGAAGTAAAACGACACAGTGGAGAATTGCTGGTAGGCTAATTGAGAAACTCAGTCACATAAAGACCCATGGGAGAATTCCAGATAAGTTAACAGGTGAAGCAGTGATATTGAGGCAGGAAGGCATGTGGCTGAACCAAGCTTCAGCGGCCTCATTCACTCAACCAGAGAGAGCAACCAAGAGACCCAAGCCTCTGTCCTGGAGTCTGACTTATCTCTGAAAATTTAGGGAAGTCACTCTTTTCTAATTCTTAGCCTTTAGCCCTAAAAATGTCTCGGGTCACAGCCACTTCTCTATCTGTGGTTCTTCTGGCTCCTCAGTGGGAAATCTTTACACAATTAGGCTTGTTTGGCTCAGCTACTACGCATTTCCTTCCTTGCTTTCCAAGAAGGTCTCTATTTACACACTTCAATGACTGGCACCAGTCGGTCGTCGGGTTCATTCCCTGGATCCTCAGCCAAGCCTCTCCATTTAGCTTTCTCACTCTTTCTTCATAAATCTATTATTGCCAGTTTCATTTACTTTGACATGAACTGTAGTAAAATACTGAGGATAGAAGGGATTATAAGCACAGACCTTCAGAGTTTTAGGAGAAGTCAGCATTGTCCTTTGTGAGATATGTGGCTTCTGTGGCCAAAGCCTCTGATACCTGGACAGGGAAGGATCTGGAAGCTGTTGAGACTCTCAACATTCTCAGCCTAATTCCTTTCCACGGGTTTTGGGTTGTGCAATACCTTTTGATTGCTCACTGCCTAGACTACATTTCTGAAAAGTTTACAAGTAAAGCACCAAGACTCTTATGATAATTCCTGGGGAGCTTCCACATGTGTTCTTTGGTCAGCACAGCACCCAAGATTTTTTTCCTTTGTCTTGACTGTGTGGGTTTTGAATGTTTCTTCTTGGAAAACTTGAGGAAGAGGAGATGCGATCATTAGGCAGGGATCCCTTTAATGCAAGCAGGCCTTTGTTTTTAAATATCTCTGGAACCCATCCACTTCATTGCCTCACCACCCCTTGAGTCTGCCACCTTCTCTCATCAGGACTACTGCACGAGATTCAAAACTCATCTCCCTTCATTTAATCTGTTCTCTACTTAGTGGCCCGAGTGTCCTCTCTAAAATACAAGTTTGACTTTCCTCTGCCCATGCTTAAAACCTTCCAGTGATACTCCTTTGCAGTACAAAAAAGGAAAAAAATGGATAAATTCCTACATGTTCTGGCTTAATCATCTCTGTGGCACCCTTCCAGACCAGTTTCCTTGATGTGTCATCTTGGGCAATTACTCAACTCTTTGGGCTATAGTTTCTTCTCTATAAATTGAAGAGAGTAGCAGCAATCAGCAGTTGAGGTAATATGTGCAAAAGCTCACCACATGTGTCAGAGGCACAAGGCAAAGAGGAACACCAGAGATCCAGACCATCATGGTGACTCCTTATGGCTCTATGTGGTTCCTCATCTTGGCACATATCCAGAGCTAGGCAGCCATTCCTCCTGGGGCCAAGGACTCATCTCATGTGGAATAACTCTGGCCTACAGGTTCTGACCTCACGAGGTGAATCCCTGGGGCCTCAGTGTTTCCAAAATGCAGGAGGTGGTTGAGGCTGAAGAAATGATGAAGAAGGGAGTGCTGGACCTGGTAACGGATGTGGTATATCAGCCCACTGGTAATTTGCCTTGCTCCTCTTGCGCCTCCTGCCATTAGGTCACCAGGTAGGGTCCCTCAAGCATAATCCTCGGCCTTGAGGCTATGCAGTCAACTTGGTACTGCAGAGTCATTTATTATTTTATGCCATGTCAAATAGCCTTGAAAAGTTAATTAACTGCCAGACAGTCAAGGTTCTATTTCAAAGATGGCAGAGTGTGAGCTACTTATTAAGGATAGGCTCTCTGGTCTTGGGTAGACAGATTTCCACTAGCATCTCATAGCCTCCTACTTCCTTCCAGTTTCCCTATTTCAGCTTAGTTCTTAAATTAGAGCCAACCCTAAACTGGAGCTTAAAATAGCAGTGGGGGTGGGGTGCCTGGGTGGCTCGGTCAGTTGAGTCTCTGACTCTTGATTACAGCTCAGGTCATGATCCTAGCATTGTGGGATCAAGCCCCATGTCAGGCTCTATGCTGAGCATGGAGCCTGCTTAAGATTCTTTATTTCTCTCCCTCTGCCCCTCTAGCCCACTCTCTCTCTCTCTCTAATAAATAAATAAATAGATAAATAAATAAAATAACAGTGGGTGGCCAGTGTTCTGCTGAGGTCTGATCTGCCAAAGGAGAGCACCCGCAGGCCCCCAGTCCTGGAGCTGGAAAGGATCCTGCAGGAGGTGGAAGTCATGGCTGCAATACTGGGTAGACACTGACCCTTTGGAGCCAATTGCAGGATTTCATTAGGACATCTTCATATAATCATGCATTATATGCAAACTCCTCTGCTTGCCTTTTTAAGAAATTCAAGTATAATTAACATAGTATTACATTAATTTCAGGTATACAAAGAATGATTCAACAATTCTATACATTACTTGGTGCTAATCATAATAATTGTATTCTTAATCCCCATCACCTATTTCACCCATTCCTCCCACCCTCCTCTCCTCTGGCAACCACCAGTTTATTCTCTGCACTTAAGAGTCTGACTCTGCTTGCTTAAAAAAAAAACTCTAGCACTTTCTACTTGGCAGACACTATCTAAACTTTTTACACATAATAGCTCAATTAATCTTTACCACAAATCTATGAAGCAGAGACAATTATGACTCTTACTTTACAGATGGGGAAATAGCTACTGAGTGATTAAATGATTTACCCAAGGTCACTTAACTAATAAATACCAGGTACTGATTCCAGAGCCCACACTTATAATGTAGCCACCAATACATGTAGCCTTAGGGACCTTCGGCATCTAGCCTGCCTGACCACATGAACTGAACAAGTCAATGAACTTAAAGCACTCACAGCAGTACCAATAGTGCCTACCACTGAGTGCATGCTTGGCATTATGTGCTCCTATTTGTGTAGGAGTGCCATGAAGTAATATGAGAAGGGTGGGCTCTGAGCCAGACAGTCAGCTCTGCCACAGATATGGGATCTTGGCAGGCTGCAAAACCTTTTTTCTTTCAATTGCCTCATCTGTGAACTGGGGGTGACAGTGGCACTTAATTCCTAGGGTTACTGCTAGCATTAAATGAGTTGATATTTGTAAGTACTTAGAGCAGAGCCTGGAACTTACTAGATGATGCATTTGCTAGTCCAAAGAGAGGTACATGCACAAGTGTCCAACAGGGTGGGCATGGACTTTGTGTCCTTAAAAATGTGGATGTCAAGTCTTGGGTTTTTTTTTTTCACTGTCTGGGTCTCCTTGGATAAATAACCTGCCCTGTCTAAGCCTCAGTTTCCTCACCTATAGAACAGAACCAAAACACCTACCTATATAGCTGTTTGAGAATGAAATAAGGTATACATGAAAGTACAGAATTAGGCACATATTGAGTGAAGAATGCTTTTTCTTCTCTTCCCCTAGCAGATCACTTCTTGTGTCTCACAGACACATAAGCTAATTTCTGCCATTAAAGCTTTGCTACTATCTCACCAGCAATGTTTGATTGTTTCTTATTCTTCACATTGTTCTCTCCTTTGACACTTGGGACCCATCTAGCTTTTCTTCTTCTTTTTTTTTTTTTTTAATTTTTAACATTTACTTTTTAGAGAAAGAGGGAGACAGAGCATAAGCAGGGGAGAAACAGAGAGAGAGGTAGACACAGAATCCAAAGCAGGCTCCAGGCTCTGAGCAATCAGTGCAGAGCCCAATGTGGGGCTTGAACCCACAAACCATGAGATCATGACTGGAGCTGAAGTCAGCCAGATCACCAACTGAGCCACTCAGGTGCCCCCGGACCCATATAGCTCTAACTTTCTCTGAGGTCCTTGGAAATTCTTAGAGATGTCTAATTATAGCAGTTTTGAATTTCTAAGGGACCAAAGCAGACCATAGATCAGTCGCCATTTTCCCAGACCTTTCCACACTGAGAGGACAGGAAAGTGTGCACGTGTGCACATGCATTTGTGTGTGTGTGTCTCCTTCCCAGGCAGGTGTCGACCCTCCTCTGCCCACTCTAGACATGCAAATTCTGACTTTGGTTTCAGTAGGATCCAAGTGGGATCCATCTAATGCCAGTCTCTCTTGGCTCTATCTGTAGGAATGCTTTTACTTTGGAAATATGAAAACATCAGAAAGAATTAAGCAAAAAATAACTGTCATTTCTTTGATACTTGCCTCAATTTCCCATCGTGCTGTATGCTCCTCATTCAAGGACCATATCCCCTTCTTATCCATCAATGACATTTAGCAATTAGATTCCTATATTTAGCAACCCCATTTAACCTAAGACAATTCACCCCTTGAGTCTTCCAGCTGACACAGACAGTTTAGAGGACTGAGGTTTCCAAACCTAGATGAGCATCAGTCTTCCAGAATGCTTGTAGAAAAATCAAAGCGAGTTACCATTCCAAACCTACAGCCAAGCAGGAGCAGGGTAGCTAGAGCGTAGAACTGGAGAACTATGTTCAAAAACTGGCCCCGCAGGCAAGTGTGGCTCTGGATGGGCATGGCTTGTGGTTCCTTCACCTGTACAGTGCAGATAATTGTGCCTGCCTGCCCATCTACTGGCGTCGCTGTGAGGATGAAAGGCAGTAGAGTGGTACAAGCCTGGCCATGAACACAGGGCATTTCCAGCTCCCTTGGCCATGTATATGACCCTCCAGCTTGGCACACAGTTTGCTACATTTTTGGGTCTTTGTGGCCCTGGAGCAGAGATGTAATAATCAGAGCTTCCCAACAATCTATTCAAACTAAGTTCAGTGACTCCAGGTGTCTCTCTAACCATGTAGAACTATAGAAACTTTGGGCAAAGTAATAATAATTGGAGGGAAAAGGCATCTCTGTCTAAATAACTGAATTTTATCTTTGTTTGGATCTTGAATAGGCAGACAGTGTGCATTCTCAAGAATTAAACCCAAAAGATATAGGGGTTTCAAGTCAAGCAAGAACATTTGTTTCACCAGGTTTTCTAAGGCAACACCTCTTTTCTTCCCTTCCTTTCAGTCTTTATTTTTTGACTATGGTTCTTTTACTTTCTTTTTAAAAAATTAGCCCTTCTATATCTAAAGCTTTCATGTAAAGCTCCTACAAATCCTGTGTGGAACCACATTGGCTTTAGGGAATGTATAACAATCTGTGTGCCCAAAACTCAGCTGCTGGAACAGGATCTTAATTACAAGAGACATAAAACAGTGCTCTCTGGATTAACCCAAAAGTAGTCTGTGGATGTTCCAACCATACATCCTTACATCAAGCTTACTGCCAATGTCTGGGATTCTTCAGTGATTTTCTTATAGATACTGTGCATGATGGCCCTGCCACTGTGCATGGCACCTGCCACTTTCTTCCTTATATGCTGGTGCTTACTGGGCTTTCTTTGTTGCTATTGACACTGAAAGTGACCTTTTGAGGCATTACCTCCATGTTGGTGCCCACCACTGAGCCAAAGCTGTGCCTGCCCAGGGTCAAGTATGCTAGCATCTACCTGGCGCTGGGCTGCCGTGATGGCTGCTGCTATTTCTGTAACCTAGGGATGTTTGAATGAAGAGTTACTTTAGTGTTTACTTGCCCTTCTATTCCAACATTCTCACCTTAGGACTCAGGCACAAGTGCTTGGGTGCTAGGCCAGAAACATATGAGTGACAGTCATTATGCTGTTTCCAAAATCCCACCAGGACCACCCCAAAGCACACCCCAGCCCTGGTTTGTGGCACATGAACCTTAAGTAGGTGTCCTTGCCTTTGTTTCATTTGGGGTGAGTCTTCCAAGGAGACTCCTATACCTCAGGAATACAGGCCCATGGTAGGACCACCCCACAAATCATCCAGGCATCCTCAAACTTAAATCTAAATGCTAATGGTGAAAGGGATCCTAGTTAGCATAGACTCAGACCCCAGATACAATGTAATAAATGAATCATTGGACAAATTAATGAACAAAAGAATGAGAAGGGAAGAGAAGAAAAAAAAATAGAAAGAAAGTTTAAAAAAGGAAAAATGTGGGAAGCAGGATCTTAATTCCAATTCTAAACTCTCTCTCATTCAGTCATGGCAGGGTGGGTAGGGCAGAGGAAGAGAAGAAGGGAGATCCCACCACTTTGATATTTATAGAAATAGCTAGATATAGAAAAAAAAAACATAGGCAAACTGCAGGGCTAAAGCTCTCTAAAGGTAAGAGAGGCCCTTTGCTCATGCGTGGTTCTCAGGAAATTAGGAGCCCCTGGGAAAGGCAGGCAAGCAGAAGCAAGCTTGGATCCCCTGTCAATTTACTACTTTGATAAGAGAGCATTGATACTTGCTCTGGGATTTCCCCAGATCAAATGGCACTGATTTTGTTTTACAGCATAATTTCATATGTGCTGCTTAGAAGCTCTATGACTTCCTAGAATAAGGATTCAGATACTTAAGCAAAAAATATGAGACATCAGAGCCTCTTCAACACTGCCCCATAGCTCAGCAACCTCAAAGTAGCACAGTATACCCACCCAAAGTTTGAAAAGAGTCAGAGGAAGAAGACCCAATGGGGCGTGGTGGTGGTGAGATGAGTCATTTTGTTAATGAGTACAGAATGGCCTGGAGAACAAGCTCACAGTCCTCCCTGACCCTGTGGTTTATGTTTGGAAGCTCTCAGGCTTCCATATGCAGCTGGGTCAAGTATCTGGAAATAGGTAGGCCTCCAGCATGGCGCACTCCAGATATGCAAAGCTGTCAGCCTAAGATGATAAGTGAACATGAACATGGAGAGAGAACATGTGCCTGCCCATGGTCATCCTCACTACCTGGCCTCAGCCTGACTGCCATTATGGGAAGGGTCACATGCGTGCCCCACCCTGCCTCTCCTCCATCTGCCCTTTACTTATTCTGGTTTTGCATTCACCCTTCCTTCTGTAACCCTGGCATGCCTCATTGGAGGTCAGAAGACCGCAAGAGAACAGACAGAGTGATCCAGTGTTAGGTGGCATTTGACAGCTATTGGTGAATGAATAATTGGCTCCAAGTAGGCACATAAAAAAATTTTATAAATAACAACTTCTCTACCTCTATTGCATTGGGGGAATGAAGATTAAAAGCTTTCCCAGTATCTTGTTAAACTAAGATACTCTCTTGAACTTGATCCCAGCATTAAAGAAAAAGGAGTTTTATTTGGCCAGGGTAGGAGAGGGGCATGGCTGGGTAGGAAAGGAAGAGACTTCGAGAGGGGGAGGATTCCTCCTTGGTAGGGGGTTGACGTCTGCCATTCTACTCCCACCCAAATAATTCCCAAGGACCCACTCCCAATTCTTAAGGAAGGCTTGATGGATGGATGTTAATACCTGACACTGACAATCCACAGTGCTTCTCACCAGGGTCTGGAGACTCTGAGCATATGCCTCTTCTCTACTGCTAAATGTTTGTGCCTGCCCCCCCCCCCGCCCCCCATTCATATGTTGAAACTGTACCCCTTAAAGATGATGATATTAGGAGGTGAGAACTTTGGGAGGTGCTTAAGTCTGAGGGCAAAACCCTCACAAATGGGATTAGTGCCCTTGTAAAAGAGATCCCACAGAGATGGGATCTGTAAAAGATCTGCCACTCTGTGAAAGAGCGCCCCACAGAGATCCTAGGCCCCTCCCACCATGTGTGGACACAGCGAGAAGGCTCTGTCTGTGAACCAGGAGGAGGGTTCTTACCAGTTCCCAACCCTGCTGACACCTTGATCTTGGGCTTCCAGCCTCAGGACCAGGAGAAATAAATTGCTGTTGTTTATAAGCCATCCAGTCTCTGATACTTTGTTTTAGCAGCTTGAATAGACTCAGACATACTATCTTCTGTCTTCCCTTCCAAATCAAACTTTGTGTCAGACTGAAAAGCTTGTCTGGTTCTACTGTCCTGATGGGTTAAGGCTGCCTGTGTTTCAGAATCTACAGGCACCCCTTTCTAATAAAGCAGTTTTGTAAGAATTAGAAGCAGGGACTCCTATGACTGTCATAGTTCCACAGGTGCCTGGGTAAGTGAATGAAGTTGTTGCTTTGTGTTAATCAGAAAACTATTCTGGATCAGGTCAGGTTCTGGCAAGAAACCAATGACAACTTAGAACTGAATAGTTGGATAGAGTATAAGGAACACACCATTTACAAAGGTGAGGACAGGACAGATGTCCATTGATACACACACACACACACACACACACACACACACACACACACAATGGAGTATTACTGGGCAATCAAGAAGAATGAAATCTTGCCATTTGCACCTACATGGATGTAACTAGAGGGTATTATGCTAAGTGAAATTAGTCAGTTAGACAAATATCATATGACTTGACTTGTATGAGGACGTTAAGATACAAAACGGATGAATAAAAGGGAAGGGAAGCAAAAAATAATATGAAAACAGGGAGGAGGACAAAACATAAGAGACTCTTAAATATGGAGAACAGAGGGTTTCTGGAGGGGTTGTGGGAGGGGGTATGGGCTAAATGGGTAAGGGGCATTAAGGAATCTACTCCTGAAATCATTGTTGCACTATATGCTAGCTAATTTGGATGTAAATTAAAAAAATAAATTAAAAAAACCCAAAGATGTGGGCAGGATTTAGAGAAATCCACAAGAAATGCCACAGCACCTTCGGGCTAGAATGGTGGGATGTTGTTACCACCCCACCCCTAAGGAGCAAGAGGAGAGAACCCTATACTCAAAATCTAACAGGAGCTGTAGCTATCGGAGCTGTGACCCTCAGTCATCAATGGCCATCCAGCAGTGAGGAAGCTGAGAACTAACATTCTTCACTTTGATATCCTGCCAGTGACTCCTATTGGTAGAACCAGCCAGAAGGTGGGGTCGAGGAATGCAGTCCATGCAGGCCAGCCACTCACGGAGCAGAGGGGGGTAACAGGTGGGAAGTGGATCTAGAGAGGCAAATGGAAGGTTTCCGGCGCAGGTGCTCTTTCCTTCAGGCAGACGTGGTCCCAGTCAGACACACTTAAGGAACCTAGACTACATTTCTGCCGCACCTACTCTCTTTTGCTAGATATGCTTTTGCTGGAATAGATCACACAACCATATGTGGAAGTCCTGAGTCCCTTTGAGGACCATACTCCTTTTCATTTATAAAAATTTTATACAAGGACCCCTTGTCCTAAAGGAAAATAGAGAAAACTGAACATTCTGAGTAGATGTCTCCTACAACCATATTTCTATTCTTATTCCAATTCTGCTCTACTTTTTCCATGAACTTCTTTCTTTGCTTCATCCAATGACACAATCATCCACCTGGTCTACCACCCCCTTTTCTTCTATATTCAAACAAATGGTCACCAGCATGTTGGTTTCCCTTTGAGAGTTTATCACCTCTTCTCTATCCCTACCTACTGCCACAGATCATCATCCTCTCTCCTCAGACTGACCACTATCGTCATTTCCAAACTGAGCTCCCAGCATTCACATGTATCAAACCCCACTTTGTCTTCCACTCTCACACCATGGCCCGTGGTATCCTTCTAGAAAGCACTGATAGGATTGCATCATCCCACTGCTTAAAATCCTTCTGTGACTTGCCTTTTCCTCTTAAGCAAATTCAAATGCATCCGTCTGACACAGAAGGTTCCATACGACCCTGCCCCACAAATTCCTGCAACCTC
Source organism: Suricata suricatta (assembly GCF_006229205.1). Taxonomy (NCBI): domain Eukaryota; kingdom Metazoa; phylum Chordata; class Mammalia; order Carnivora; family Herpestidae; genus Suricata; species Suricata suricatta. The sequence continues at coordinate 61,715,460 of NC_043701.1, read as the reverse complement.
ATTGCTCACCTCATCCCTTTATGTTCTTCTTGCTCCTGAGTGTTAACCCTCTTGCAATTCCTCCAAATCACCATGTTCTCTCCATCCCTAGGGCTTTGCCCAGGCTATTCTCTCTGCCTAACATGATCTCTCCTCTTCACACCATTCAATTAATGTCTACTCCTCCATCAAGGTGTAGGTGAAGTATCTCTTCTTTTTGGAAAATTATCTAGGCCTTTCTCTCATCCCCTGCTGTTTGACTTACGTGCCCTTAACTTGTACCTGTTTTCTACACTCCATTAAAACCTCTGTGCAGCTCTCTTGATAGCCTTTATGACACTCACTCTCGCTGCTAATTTCCTTGTCTGTCACTCTCACTATCCCGCAGCTGCATTGCCTAACACTGACTGGCTCTATCTATCATAGGATCATTGCTAATTGAAATGAACTAAGTCATAATGAAACCCTCCCTGGTTGATGCTGCCTGACTTCAATCTAGTTGGTCCATTATTATGGGTGACTATTGACTCTGTCAACATGCTATGCCTACTTTATTGTTTATGACTGAATGTAATTTGCTTTGCCCTGCCTTCCCGTGGTTTATAAGCTTTTAAGAGAGAGAGAACCCTACCTTCTTTTTTTTTTAATGTTTTTATTAATTTTTGATACAAAGAGAGACAGAGCATGAGAGGGGGAGGGGCAAAGAGAGAAGGAGACACAGAACCGGAAGCAGGCTCCAGGCTCTGAGCTAGCTATCAGCACAGAGCCTGACCCGGGGCTCGAACCCACGAATGTGAGATCTGACCTGAGCCGAAGTCGGAGACTCAGCCGACGAGCCACCCAGGCGCCCCGAGAACCCTACCTTCTAATTCTGAATGGTTTCTCACTCAAATTCTGTTTCAGTATTTATAGATAATCGACAAAAGCAAAGGAGATTAAGCACATTAATGATCTCATATTCCATAGGCAAATAAACCTTTTCCTAGCTCTTTTTAGGGCATGGCCTCAAAAAATTATTCAATGATCTATTTCAAAGGTATCTCTTCTGTCATCATTTACTTCATTTACATATAATTGAATGTGGAAGGAATGTGGAGTGAGTGAAAAAAATATTTTAATCTTACTTGGGTAGGAACCTTGGGTAAAGAGCTTGGGATACCTCGATATTTGCCTCCTCACTCCTCTTACTTATTAATGAAACCTTTGTTTGGTTTTTAATTGTGTGTCAAGTGTTTTCCTAAGGTAATAAACTGAAGATTGCTATCATGGCAATAGTGACTAGTACTTGCATAAGTGTGTGCTGGGTATACAACATTTCCACATAGGGCATTTCATTTAACTCTCACGCATCAAAGAGCCAGGCTTTGCTCCTGTGTCTATTTTCTAAATGAGGATATCAGATGCCTCCACTTTAAACCCTCTCATCACATCCCTTACACTAATCACTGCCTCAGCAGCCAGTTCTATGACAGACTGCCCAGTTTTACTCAGATGTAACCAGACAGCATCTATCCTTGGGTATACTCTCCTGCTTCCTGCCCTGGTGTGTTTTTGACCTCTCAGATGAGCGGCCTATTGTATCTACTGGAGGCTTATACATTGTGAAACTTAGGAATGAAGACGGGGGAGTCTGCATTCATGTGGGCTCCCTTGGGCAGTGGGAAAAGGGGCAACAGATGAATACTCCCCTCATCAGAGACTCTTTTTATAGGGATCCTCCCAAGGCATGGGGGCCCACCACTCCCAGTGGTGGCCAATTCAGTAATGTATCCTTATGTTGGCTCTTCCTCTTTCTCCATTTCACTTTCCATACTTCATTCTACTCCTTTCAGTTTCTTTCAAAATAAACTACCTATACATAAGCCTTGATACCTCCAACTCTGCCTCCAAGGAACCTGGACTAAATCATGAGTTTGAATGATTGTCCGAGTATCCCAACATTTACATGGAAGACTATAATTCATAGTCAGGTTTTCTGACTGCCAAATTCCATATGCTTTCCCCTCTACCCTTCTTCCATTGAGAAAAATAATAGTTTACTACTTAGAGGTGTGGATACAGAGACAACTAACTACAAAACAGAAGCATCAAGTCAGAAGTAGAAGCAAATGACTTTGGAGCACAGAAGAGTGATTGATCGAGTAGGGGTGGCAGTGTGGGCTGGTGAGGAACTGCTTCACGGGCCAGGTGGCCAGGAGGTCACTCCTAATTACTCTCTGTTGTTGGTTCTATGTCTGTTTTGTTTACCACAATATCCCTGGCACTAAGCACAAAGACTAGAATGTAATTGGCAATCAGTAAACTAACTGGAAAATTAAAACATCAATCTTAATTGGTAAAAAAATTAATAAATTTGTTCTTGAATAAATAAATGAATGAGTAAATGAATGGTATCACAGGCAAAGTGAACAGAATAAAGAAAGGCATGGAATAGTATGAGAATACAACCTGTCCGGAGAATGTCTGTGGTTGGTTATCTAGGATATATTTATCGGGAAGAGTGGGGAGGCCTGGGATGGCAGAGGAAAGTATTTCTTACAGTAATATTGAGGCAGTACATGTATTCTAGTCACATTCTTTCTACTGGAAGATAATATTGACTGAGAACTGGTTATATAACTTGGGTTATATACTGCAGTAAGTGTGCTTTGTTCTCTGCCAGATAGATGGGATAGATGTTGGCAGGGTTGGACCTTGCATTGCAGGTATGCCTTGGATTATCTGCTGTCATTGTTGCCTGGTGAGTTTTGCATGGGTGGTTGTTGGTAGTTCCCATCCTAAGTCCCACTCGCTGGCTGTACTTTTAGTTCTGTCTACCTCAGAGTTTTTGTTTAGGACTCTTGCTGCCTTTCATTCTCTGCCTTGCCTTTCTCATTTGAACTCTTGCAGCATATAACAGCAGCCTTCAGACCTTTAATAACAACACAAGGTGGTATAAAATATACCTTCTAATTCATTTATTCAAATGTATATTAATGGCATACTTGGGACAGACACTTTGACAGGCACACATCTTTCCTGGATGACTCGTGATTCTATGCACTCTGTCCTGTTCAACTTCCTTGTTTCTCACTTGATGGTTCAGAGATTCACCACTGCATTCTCTCTGCCCTGGTTTGCTGTGGTAGGCCCACCAAACCTCAAGCACATCATGTGTGCTCAAGGACCCTGCTACAAAAATATGATGGAATAACTATTTCCCTGCTGCTCTGCCTTCAATGCAACTCAAGTGAAAAGCTGAAGGGGGAGGGGAAAAGAGGAAGGGGGGTGATGGTCATGGAGGAGGGTACTTGTGGGGAAGAGCATTGGGTGTTAAATGGAAACCAACTTGACAATAAACTATAAATAAAAAAGTAAAATAATAAAAAAGAAAAAAGAAATAAAATATAATAAAATATTAGAAGAAGGAAAAAAAAAAAACGAGAGAAAACTCAAAGATTCCAGTAACCCTTAGACAGTTCCTCTTCTTTCCCAGAAGTCCAGTTAGAAGTGGACAGCCACCTGTTCCTTCCTGGCTCTTTGACAGCTAGGACTGTACCCTTGGTGTACTGATATTTCAGGAACAAATGAAACTCACCTTTACCACTGCTTATTTTTAGGTTCTCTGCATTTATATTTAGAAGAGAGGTTCTGACAGGCCACCAAGAACAACATTCCTGCAAGTTTTGCTAAAACAGGGATAGACCACAGGAGGCAAAATAAGCCATGCCTATAGGTCACTGCTTATTTCCAGGACATAATGATACTGCACAGACACATGTACTAAAAGAGGCAGAGCAAGAGCAAGAGTCAGGGCTTACCTCTAGTTGCTGACAACTAGCCTTTCACCAAGCCTCCTCATTGGCACACATTGGCTGCTTCACTTACAGGGTTCCTAAGAGAAAGGACAAGTCAAAATCATGATTACCAAAAGAGTTGCTCACTAAAAACTGAAGTAAACTCACTCCCAAACAACAACTTGTCACATTTTTCTTCTTTTCTGTTCCTACAAAACATGTTCCTATCTATTTTTAAAAATTTCTAGAATGAGTATTCATGCAGTATAAACATAATATTCATGTCATATAATATTCAAAAGGAAGACCTTGTAACATCTATCCTTGACAAAGGTTAATATTAAAAAAATTTCTTAGACATTAAGGGACAAAAATCCAAACACCTGATAGACAAATGAAAAAAACCCCCACAAACAAACACTAATAGGGACATGTTAAAAAGGACACATTAACCAAATTCAGGTTGCTTTTCTGAATGGTCAAATCTGGGATAATTTGAACAACAAAATAAATGTCATTGGTAGTTAACTTTAATGCACAGAATAAAATAAATATCTATGAGTTTATTCTGACATAAATCATGAAGTAAATAAGTAATTAAAGTGGGAGAGGGAAAGTTCTCACAGAAGAATTCCAATCTCTAAATATAGAAGCCATGATAAAAATATAAACTACTAATCAGTAAACACTACAGTATTAGTTGTAAATAAGAATCACCCATAGTGTCATGATGATTATAGCTTTGTAATACAGCCTGAAGTCCAGAATTGTGATGCCTCCGGCTTTGGTTTTTAGGTGATAGGCATTAAGGAGGGCACTTGCTGAGATGAGCACTGGGTGTCATATAAATGATAAATCACCAGGTTCTACTCCTGAAAGCAATACTATACTGTATGTTAACTAACTTGAATTACTGAGTTACTGAGGTAAATATATTAAGGAGAAAAAATAAGCCTCAAAGCATATCCCTATGACATAAGGGAAAAGAGTAACTTTTCAGGGGTGGAACCTAACTTAACAATATGATCAGAGTCAAACTCATGAGACATATTGATATCAGGGCCCCCTGATATGATGCTCTGAGCAGAGCACAGCAACACTTCTGTGATACCTTGCCATAAATGCATTCCCTGAATTTTGTCAGGAGGAAACATTAGCCGAACTCAAACAGAGCACATTTTACATAATATCTGGCCAGTATTTAGCAAGGTCACAAAAGACCAAGAAAAATTAGGAATTATCCTTGACTGGAGGAGAACAAGGCAACATGAACACTTCACCCTGGAAGACCAAAAAGGCATAAATGGGGCGACTGGTGTAATCCAAAAATATCTGTAAATAGCTAATCGTAGTACAGGTAGGTTAATTCCTACAGGGTGGTTTTATAAGGTATTAACATTGCAAAGTAAGATACAAGAATTTTCTGACATTTTTTGCAAATTTTCCTAGACCTGAATATTTCTTCAAAAAAAAATTAAAAAGTAAAAAGAAAAAATTTTTTAAAGGAAGAATAGCACATAGAATTTTCTCATCAACCTATTTTCCAGGAATAAATTTTTTTTCCAACAGATAGTGGTTAAGGGGCACCTGAGTGGCTCAGTCAGTTAAGAATCTGACTCTTGGTTAGGCTCAGGTCATGATCTCACAGTCTGTGAGTTCGAGTCCCACAGCACAGAGCCTGCCTAGGATTCTCTCTCCTTCTCTTTCTGCCCTTACCCCTCTCATTCGGTCTCTCTCTCAAAATAAATAATAAAACTTAAAAAAATCTTTTAGGGATAACTACTATTAAGAGTTTCTTATAAATACTTCCAGATATTTTATGTTCAAATAAATACATGTGTATTCATCATGTGTTTTTGTAACATATTTCATATTTTTATTGTGTTAATCTTCTGTTCTTATAATATTTTTATGTCATGTTGTTTTAATTTTTTTGTTTCTGAATTCTAATCAAAACTTCATATAATATTATGATTTATCTCATAGGATTATCATAAAATGATAAATATTATGTATTGTTAGAGTCCATTTTAAGAATTAGAATCACTATGTTATCTTAAATTATTTATTTTACTTTAGTTCTAACGTTTATTTATTTAAATTCAAATTAGTTAACATACAGTGTAGTATCGGTTTCAGGAATAGAACCCAGTGATTCATCACTTACATATAACATCCAGTGCTCATCCCAACAAGTGTCCTCCTTAATGCTCATCCCCCACTTAGCCCATCCCCCAACCCAACACCCCACCAGCAACCCTCAGTTTGTTCCCTGTATTTAAGAGTCTCTTATGGTTTGCCCCCCTCTCTGTTTTTATCTCATTTCTCCTTCCCTTCCCCTATGTTCATCGGTTTTGTTTCTTAAATTCCACATGAGTGAAATCATATGATATTTGTCTTTCTCTGACTGACTTCTTTTGCTTAGCATAATACACTCTAGTTACATTCATGTCGTAAATGACAAGATTTCTTTCTTTTTTATTTGACCACTGAGTAATATTCCATTGTATATGAGACTGATACGCTACCTACTGCGCTAATGAGGCACCTTATTCCATTGTATATGTATACCACATCTTCTATATCCATTCATCAGTCAATGGACATTTGGGCTCTTTCCATCATAAGCATTTATACATGTATGTATTAAAAGATCCTTCCATATATATATATGCACATATATATATACACACACACATATGTGTGTCATCCATTTAATAGCTGCATATTATATAGATTACATGTATTATATATAATTAGTGATAGCCATTTATGTTTTTAATATTTTGATATTAGAAGCAATACTACAGTAAATGCTCTATTTCCTATGTATAGTACTTGTAATATAAACTTTTAGAAGTGCAATTTCTGGCTCAAGTTGTATAAAGATCTTAATTTTTATTGATCTGCCCAAATTGGTCTCCACAGGTGATGTTTTAGATTCTTACCATCAGGGTAGGCAAGTATCTATAATTTTTGCTTTTGTCAACATAGTGTATAAAATGACCTTTGCCAATATGATGGATAAAAAACATACCCGACTGTAGTTTTAATACACATTTCTCTTGCTGGGAATCAAGCTTCCATATACTTCATATATGTAAATTCCATTAGTGTTTTCCTTTTCACTAACTGTATATTATTTTACTTTACATTATGGAAGGGTGTGATTCATTGGTTTTCCTCTGCATTATTTCTCTATTTATTGCAAAACTGGTATTATTATCCCCATTTAGTAAAAAAAAAACCAGAGGCTCAAGGAGTACAATTTCCCAACTTTGGAATGCTATTTGTATAACTGAGAATCCCAGTTTGCCTAACTTCAACTTGTACTTTCTTCATAACCTTATTGCCCAGATTAAAGAGAAAAAAAGAAAGAAGGAGCCCTTTCTAAATTGTTACTCGAAGCACAATAAATCCTTTGTAGTTACAGATGTTAAATTACCTCCCTTCTTCCTCTTATGAGACCTCTGGACTTTCACCAGCTCTCTGGGACTCTGATTCTATTTATCTTACATAAACAAAAAATGAAGAATAAAAAGTATAGAAGGAAAACTGGAAAGTATTCACATGATATCTGGAAATTTGGTTCAAATTATTGAATATGTTAGAGAACAAGGCCAAGTTGGTTTGCAAGCCCTTGATTAATGTGTTCCCAGGTCTGGTCATGGAGTATCCAAGCATTAGAGTCTTTGAGGGTCTTGTATAAAGTGCACTTCCAGACTCTGCTACATGCCTATAGAATCCTCATCTCTATGTTCAAGGTATTTTCAAGTTCCAAAAGCTCCCCAGGTGATTCCAACTAAAGTTGATGAACTGCATTGACATTCACCTGTGACCACAGACTAGCAATGGCACCATGTGGGTGCTTGTTAGAAATGCAGAATCTCAAGTTGCCCCCTAGACTAGCAGCTCAGAATCTGCATTTCAACATGTCCCTTAGGAGATTCATGTGTATGTTAAAGTTTGGGAAGCAGTGTCAGAGAATTAAAAAGGCTGAAGAGTATTAGGCATAGACTTTTTTTTCCCCTGAAAGAGAGAACGAGGTGGGAAGGAGCGAGGGGAGCAGGGAGGAGTTGGACAGAGGATCTAAATGGGCTCTGTGCTGACAGATAGACAGAGTCTAGCTTCTGTCACTCAGCATAATCATTTACTGATTCATATGTATTGTGCATGTACTAATAGTTCATTCCTTTTTACTGCTGAATAGTGTCTCATCGTTTGGCTATATTAAATTTGTTTATCCATTTTCTATTAATAGACATTTTGGGTTGTTTTAGTTTGGGGATGTTAAAAATAAAGGTGCTATCAACACTTGTGTGTAAGTCTTTGTGTGAACATATGATTACATTTATCTTGGGTAAATACCTGAGAAGAATGGCTGGACTATACAGTATGCTCAATCAAAGTACCACATTACCTTAGTGACTTCAGAAATGAGTAGCGTTTACAAGACTAAAGAAAGGCAAAAGAAACTGCACATAAGAACTATATTCTAGTGGATTAAGCTGTTTCCTTGTGTTAACAATTCTGATACTATTACACATATATTTTGGAAATGAACAATTAAGTAAATGGATGGCGGATGGTAGGAGCTAGGTTTCTCACTGTTGAAGTGGGAAGAAGGCCAGAATGATCCTTGAGCTAGTGGATTAAAGTTGAAGACATAGTATGAACTCATATTTAGTTTAACACAGATACAGATGGTTACATCCAGAAATATTTATTGATATGCATATATATACATGCAAGTGTATATTTTCTTGCTCTGTCAACTGAGAGGGCCTAGAACAATGAGCTTTCCTAGAGCCCAAATTTTGATTCCTAGTATCCTTCTTCAATAAAAGGAATCAGGGCTCTTTGGAGAAATGGCTAATCCTAGGACTGAGTGAGAAATGTAAAAATGAACCTAGAGAATCTTATAGTCTCACAAAGCAAGGGCATACTAAAAAACAACCCACCACCATGATGGGACATCACTGGGAACATTTCCAAAAGCCAAAACAGGAGTAATTTGAGCAATGAAATAAACTATTGTAACCCAAAGATTAAAATTAATATCTATGAGTCCACATAGATATGTGTATGATTGAATAAATAAAAGGAGGAGAAGAGATAAATCTTTCATGCAAAAGAGCTCCAAATAATTTCTATAATACTCCACCCTCTAGAACATGGCTCATAATTCTCCACTCTTTCAGTATGGACTATGCATAGTGACATCCTTCCAAACAGTACAGTATAGGAGAGGTGAGAAAAGGAATAACTACTATGGATAAACCTGGCAAATATTACTTCAACCGGGTAATCAAGGTCAACATCATAGATTGGAAGAGCCAATGTTGTTAAGATGGATTTCTCCCAAATTGAGCTATAGATTGCAATCCCAGTCAAAATCCTGACAGGTTTTTTTTTCCTATTTATTGGCAAACTGAACCTAAAATGTACATGGAAAGTCAATAGTTCTAGAATAGCCAAAGAATTTTGAAAAATAAGTACAAAGTTGGAGGCTCACATGAACTGATTCCAAGATTTACTGGACAGCTACAATAATGAGAACGGTGTAGCACTCGCCTTAGACCTATAATTCAGCAGAGCAGAATTGAGGATCCAGAAAAAGCCTTTACATATACAATCAATTGATTTTGACAAAAGTGACAAGATAATTCAAAAAGAAGGAAATTGCCTTTTCAATGAATGGTGCTGGAACAATTGGACATCCAAATATAAAAAAAATAAATAAAATGACGCTCTGCTTTACCTAAGGGCATAAATTAATTCAAATCAGATCACAGACCCAAATGTAACCTAAAACTACATAACTTCTAAAAGAGATAACAGAAGAATATCTTTATCACGTTGTGTTAGGCAAAATTCTTCTTAAAGAGGACACAAAAAGCACAAACCATAATATTTTTAAAATTGCTAAGCTTTACCAAAATTAAAAATGTTCTGTTTGAAAGCCACTGTATGTCAAAGTTCTTCAGAGAAACAGCCAATAGGAGGATTTCTCCTTTTGACCTCAAAAGATTGGATGATGCCCACCCACATTCAAAAGACCAATTTATTCTACTGAATCCACCAACTCAAAAGTTTATCTCATCTGGAAATATCATTACTGACACTCTCAGAAATAATATTTAATCTTAGCATCCCTTGACCAATCAGTTGACATACAAAATTAACCGTCCAGCCACTGTTAAGAAAATGAAAGGACAAGTCATAATCGGAGTGAAAATAGTTGCATAATATACATCTAGTGAAAGACTTGTGCTCAGAATACGTAAAGAGCTCTCAGAAAGGAAATAAATAATGCAATTCAAAATTGGGCCAAAGATGGGGCGCCTGGGTAACTCAGTCTGTGGAGCATCGGAAGTTGACTCAGGTCATAATTTGGCAGTTTGTGAGTTCAAGCCCGGCATCTGGGTCTGTGTTGACAGCTCAGAGCCTGGAGCCTGCTTAGGATACTGTATCTCCCCCTCTCTGTGTCTCCCCTGCTCCACACTCTGGCTCTCTCAGTAATAATAAATGTTAATTTTTTTAAATTAGGCAAAATCTTTGAGGATTTTACCAAAGGAGATTTACATATGGAAAAAAAGTCATGAATGTGTTCAATATCATCAGTCATCAGGGAACTACAGTAAGATCCAACAATACATCTGGTAGAATGGAGGGAAAACTGAAGATATCAAATATCAATTAAGAATACAGAACAACTGGGAGTTTGATACGCTGCTGTTGGGAACACAAAACGATACAGCCACTTTTGAAAACAGATTGGCAGTTTCTTACAAAGTTGAATATATACTTACTGTAAGACCCAGCAAACTCATCCTTAGATACTTATCTAAAATAAAAACTAATGTTTGAACAAAAACCTGTTCATCAAAATTTATAGCAGTTGTGTTCATTATCATCAAAAACTGGAAATACCCTAAATGGACCTCAACTGGTGAATAGATAAACTTGTAGAACACTACTCTACAATAACAGGGAATGAAATACTGATACATGTAACAACAGGACTGAATTCCAAATGCATTATGGTTAAGTAAATAAAACAATACTCAAAAGTGTATTTAGTTTATGGCATTGGTAAGGCAAAAACAAATAAAAAACCAGACCAGCGGTTAACAGGTGTTGTGTGTGTGTGGGCGGGGGGTGGGGGGATGTTAATTAGAAAGAAACACAGGGGAATTAGGGGAAGAAGATGGAATTGTTACATATATTAATTGTGGTCATAATTATATTATTAATACATTTCTCAAAATACAACTATATACTAAAAGTTTGGATTTTACTGTCTGTAAATTATGTCTCAATAATTTTTTTAAAGTTAAGAAAATTTAAGAATTGTTAGTACTGCATTTATTTCATTTCTTTCATCAATGTTTTATAGTTACTAGCATGTAAGACTTGAATATACAATTGATCCTTGAACAATGTGATGCGGAGGGGTGCCAATTCCCCACAGAGCCGAAAATCCACTTAAAGCTTTTGACTACCCCAAAACTTAGCTACTAATAGCCCTACTATTGACTTGAAGCCTTACTGATAACATAAGCAGTCAGTTAGCACATGTTTGGTATATCCTATGTATTATATACTGTATTCTTACAATAAGCTAGAGAAAAGAGAATGTTAAAATTGTAAGGAAGATATAATACATTTATAGTATTGGTACTGTATTTATCAGAAAAATCTCTGCATATAAATGGACTCATGCAGTCCAAAAATCAACTGTATTTTGTTAAATTTATTGCTAAACACTTTATGTTTTTTTTAATGTTTTTATTTATTTTTGAGAGAGCGAGAGAGTGGGGGAGGGGCACAGAGAGAAGGAGACATAGAATCTGAAGCAGGCTCCAGGCTCTGAGCTGTCAGCACAGACCCCATGTGGGGCTCAAACTCACAAACTACGGGATCACGACCTGAGCTGAAATCAGTTGCTTAGCCAACTGAGCCACCCAGGCACCCCATGTTATTTTTGGTATGCTATTATAAATGTTTCCATCATATTTAACTCAATTTTCAATTATTCATTGCTCATATATTTGTATATACAATTGATTTTTGTATATTACTCTTGTATCATGAGAGACTGTTATTGGACAAGTAGAGGCTGGTTACATGGGGTTGGTCAAATGTGAAAAAGAGCAAATACCTGATACAAAGGTACTGAGACATGAATAAGGTGAAGCAGGCAGAATGGCAACCCTAAAACATTAATCCAAGTGTCAATAGCAAAGTAGGAGTTGACAGGAGGTGACTCTACAAAGAGTAAATTATAGAGGGCATTTAAGCTAAGCTAAGGAGATAAGAGGTTTGAGGTTCATTCTGTAGATAGTGCAAAAGTTATTGGAAGCATTTAAGCCATCAAGTTTCATAGCAGATTGTATTTTAGGGAGAATACACAGATAATTATGAAGTCAATGGATTTGCCTGGGGATGGGAGGACAGTGGTGAGAAAAATATGTGAGGTAGGGATATTGGTTAGGGAGCTTTTAAAACAATTCAGGACATAAGATAAGACAAGAGCTAAGAGGACAAGGACTGTGAACAGGAGGAGATTACTGACACTTTTGAGGTTGAGTCAGGTATTTGTGTCTCTGCATCAGGTGTCCATTTCTGCTTCTTGCCCAAGAAGACCTCACCCCATCCTCAATGTACAATAATGCCAATTCTCTCTATCTTCAGAAATTTTCACAATTCTCCATTATGCCATCCATAATTTATTTTTAAATACTTCAACATATGCACTGTGTAACATATAGTTGGGTACATTAGTTCTAATTCAAATATGAGAGCTAGTTAATTATCATTTAAAGAGCCTTAATCAGAAATAAACACTGCAATGGGGTTAGCATTTGAGGTCAGCTCTTCAACATTCTCTGTGTACATATGTGCAGGGGAAGAGGCGATTAACATAAAGGGAATTGAAATACAATTTCATTGTTGAAAATTCAGTATATATGTATTGCCTAGAAATCTCCACACTTGCTTGAATTAGGAATAAAATAATCTAGTGGCCTAATTTTCTTTGGAGAGCATCTCAAGCCTAGCATTCCCTTTGGGTTTGTACTTTATCACTTAACAATGGATTCTGATCCAGAAGAAGTCTGGTGGTTTCTCCTGTCACTTCCATGCTGTTACATCTATTTTGAGTGAACCTTTCATGCAAAACACTTGTCAAGAGCCCAGAGATTAGAGACTAGGGAGTGATTTTACCAAAAAAAGGGGTGACTCTCATTATCCTGCCTGCTATGATAGACTTGTCTGGGAGGCTGAATTCTACCTGCTTTCATTGTAGCCCAGCTCCAGGCAGTGAGGTTGGAGAAAAAGTTCTAGGTCTCTCTCTCATCTAATCATTTGGTGTCTGTAACCTAAATCCAATTGCCTTTGGTCAGTTAGCAACACTAACTCCAAATACTGTCCCCACCAAACTCTGCTCACATAGTCCATCATTCTGGCCAGTTCTTCCTGGGGCAGAACTTTCTGGTCCTCTCAGTCTCCAGGCAATGTCTCTCCAACTTCTACCATCCCTCCCCAGGGCATCTTGTGTCCTCTGAATGTCACAGCTATCAGCTTAGCTGTTTATGGTTACAGATTATTCCATGTGTTCATCTGCCCTTCCCAACTAGGAAAAAACTCTTAAAAGATCAGGATCACCCTGTCCCTTCCTCCTTTTCACACTTTAAATACTTTTGTCAGGCACCATGCTTGGGATACACAGTCCTTTTGAAAAAGACAAACAGCTTCTGTCCTAAGACAACTTTTAGTTTAGTTGGTGACATAGACAAGAAAGTGGGCAAATTCAAGAGACCACTATAAAGGCTAGAAATTCACTCATTAAGTTACTCATTCACTCACTTGGCTCATTTCACAAATGTGTACAGAGTTAATCCTACATTAGCCACTGGGGGACAATATTCAAGAAAGAGCCTGTCCTCATTGACTCATAGTCCAGGAAAGGGGAAGTACCTGATAGGAGACCTAAAGGTGGGTCACCTAGCCCACAGTGAGAATCAAAGAAGACAGTCAAGTCCCAAAAGACAGGAAGTTATGAGGTAAGGGTGATAACCACCAGTTAGTTGGTGCTAAGGGCTTTATGTTGCTAGAAATCTTTTGCTCCCTCTTCCCACCACCCATCTCTAATTCAGGCTCTCTCCCTGGAGAAAAATAAAACCAAGAAATGCTCTACGATGTTTGCACATGTGTCATGTGGTGTAGTGAGAGCACCTCCCTTTCCAGGCTGAAGTTCTCTCAGGAACTGGCCTCTGAGGTGGAAATCCCCAGAGAATCAACTAGCTTGATACCTGGATATCCACAATTTCCCTTCAACAGCTGGGTGTTGGTTTTCTCCTGGACCCTATTAAGAAGCCCCAGACTACATTTATAGTTAACTCACAGGAATCTCTCCTCGTAACAATAGCCTACTTGATGAAATAGGTTTCTCTATGGGAATGAACAAAACAAAACCCAGCAAGACCAGTGGATTCATCCCTCAATTCTTTATCTCTGTTTCAGAGATAAATGGCATCAGGCTCCTCTCACCTGAACAAAGCCTGCATTCAGGCCACAGTTCTGGGGCTTCCTTGGCCAAGCTTTCCTCTCCAGGTCACATGGTCTAGGGTGTTCCCAGCTCCCTTAGTCCTCCTCCCCTTTAAGAATTGTGCTGTGTGAGGATGAATCAGCAGAATTTTGCCTAAGTTTGAAGTGGGAAGAACCTCCCACAGTGCCTCTGTATCATGGCTGCAGAATTGCCTTACTGTGGTGTGCAAAACTCAGTCCCAACATGACTTGATCTGGGTGTTAAAACAAAATTGGGGGTGCCGGGTTGGCTCAGTTGGTTAAGCCTCCCACCCTTGTTTTGGCTCAGGCCTTGATCTCAGGGTTGTGAGCTCACGCCCTGGGCTGGGCAGGAAGCCTACTTAAAAAAAGAAAATTCAACTAAGTAAATTTGAAGACCTAATTGGCTCTATTCAAGGATTCATAAATTGGGCAGCATCCCATGTAGCCAACAGAAAGGATCTCCAAAGAGCTATAGAAAGAAAAGTTTTTAAAGGCAGAAAGGGTGTAGGAAAAGTTTCTTAGAGTACATGGTTTCAGCAAGGTCACCTCCTTCGGAGGAAAGGATGTATCTGGTGGATTTCCTACTAGGGCTGACCAATTAATTCTCAATTGATTGGTTGAAAGGTTACCTTTCTGGAGAGGCTGCACCTTCAATGACTCCATTTGGGGCTTGTCTCTCTCTCTCTCTCTCTCTCTCTCTCTCTCTCTTTTTATAGCAATTTCCCCTTTTGATTAGAGTCTCAGCTAAACTGAGAAATATGGAAAAAAATTAAGGTGTTAACACCACTCTCTGAATGGAAGTTCTCAGTTTTTTGTGGGTTTTTTTCCTTTGTGTGGTACTCACAGGTCATGACTTTTTGTTGTTCTTTTGTTTTGTTCTGCTTAATCTCCGTGATATTCACAGGTGATGACTTCAGGTTCACAATCTTTCAGGTTGGTCATTCTCTTCATTCCTTTTCTAATGTTCCAGTCGTAGGAAGATCATCTGTTTGGTGGTTAGTAACTGTGAACACGTACTGAAAACCTTTGAGAAAAATACAATGTGCCAGGGAGACTACTCTGATTATTTTAAGAAGGATAATTCCCGATGCTTGAAGGATCCTTTGGAGCCAAATAAGTCAAAGAGAGACCACACTGAAGGAGTCATCTTTTTAAGCCAGTTTGCTCAGCCATCTTATGTAACTGTATTTCAACCTCTCCAGAAGTGTTAAACCAGGTGCAGCAAATGGTGTAGACCACAGCACAGATACTTCCTTGCTCAGCTAAGAGATAATTAAGGACTGCTATTATCAGCAACTTTGGCCAGAATCTAATGATTTTTGATGGACACCTATTGTTTTAGAGGTAGATTCCACAACACTTTCAAGAGTTAGAAAAGGGAGGGTCCTACATGAATAGACACTTCTCCAAAGAGGACATCCAGATGGCCAACAGACACATGAAACAATGCTCAGCATCACTCATTATCAGGGAAATACAAATCAAAACCACTCTGAGATACCACCTCTCGCCAGTCAGAGGGGCTAAAATGAACAAATCAAGAGACTACAGATGCTGGCGAAAATGTGGAGCAACAGGCACCCTTCTACACTGTTGGTGGGAATGTAAACTGGTGCAACCACTCTAGAAAACAGTGTGGAGGTTCCTCAAAAA